>NC_064818.1:36303716-36491898 GCF_023721935.1 Panthera uncia | reverse complement strand
ACAATGTCCTAGGTTCATTCTGCTTGCCTCCCTTTCTGTTTTTGCTAACTCCCTCTTGGGGCAGTGTGAAACCACAGCAAGAGGCAGGGATGATAGCCCTGGATGAGGGTTTGGTGTGCCTTCTCTGCCCGGGGGCTGGGAGTGCTGGCTGCCCCAGTCTGAGGGCAGGCCATCCCTCCCTGCCTTTACCTTTACCCCACTGTCTCCTTGCTCATTTATTTGTGGACATTTTCCCACCCTGGTTTAAATTTGGCTCAGTTAGCCTTTCACCTTGGGTTTGGCTTGGATTTTATTTTTCTGTGAGCGATTTCTCATTCCAGATGTGTTGCTGGCTCCATCTTAGCCTAAGGGGAAGCCCCATGGTCTTTCCAGAAAGTGGCAGAGGGGGACTTGTTCAGGGAGGCAAATCTCCTCTCCTGTGGTCGTCTGTCCTGGAGGTTAGATGTTGCATATAAAGCAGTGGCACTGTGTACCTGCGTGTGTGAAGCGCTCCATGGATGCTTGCTATCATCGCTTTTATTCTAGTCCCATCAGTGCCGGACTGCAGTCTCCTCTCGTGGAGGCTGTGGAGTAGTGGCCACGCCCCCATACACGGCTGGGCAGGATGTAAAAGGGGCCACTTTTGCAGTCAGCTTGGCAGCTCCTCAAAGTGTTAAACATACAGTTCCCGTGTGACCCAGCAGTTCCACCTCGAGGTGTATACCCGAGAGAATTGAAAACACATGTTGACACAAAAACCGGTAATGGGAATGTCCATAGCGGCATCGTTCGGAACAGCCAAGGAGTGGAAACAGTCCGGATGTCCACCGACTGATGGACGGGTAAATAAAACACAGTATATTCTCTACAGTGGAATGTTGTTCGGCATAAGAATGAATGACGTGCTGATACCTACTGCTCTATGGATGAACCTTGAAAACGTGGCGCTAAGTGAAAGAAGCCAGTCACAGAAAGACCACATGGTGTATGATTTCATTTACGTGAAATGTCCGGAACAGGGGACCCCACAGGGACTGATCGTAGACGAGGAGTTGTCTGGGCCAGAGGATTGGGAGGAGGGAGGTGAGTGCTAATGGGCACGGGTTTCCTTTCGAGGGGATGACAGTGTTCTGGAATTACGTCGCGGTCGTCACTACACAACCTTGTGGGTTTACGACCTTGTAAATACACCAACTCCGCTGACTCGTGCACTTTAAAGGGTGAATTGTGCAGTATGTGAATTATATCTTGAAAACAAGACTCCAGTTGCCACCTTGTCGTAAGAAAAATGTCTGCCCTCATGAGGCATAAAGTTTCATTGCCTCCCATTCTCTGACTTTCCTGAGGACTTTTACAGCTTGAACAAACATCCGGACTGAGATTATTCTTTCCCTTCCTCCCCTTTCCTGTTCTTCCCGCAGATGACATGGGAAGGTTTTCTCCCTGACCCCTCCAGCCCATGTCTTGTTCTCTTGTCCTTTCCTACAGCTGTGACCCTTGCGGGGGGTGGAGGGGCAGTTTATTACAACGGTCAGTAGGTTTCCCCACTTCTGGCCAGCTGGACTGGGGTCTCTTGGGACCCCAAGTGCCACCTTGGGACCCCATCAGGAAAGGAGGCTGGCTGCCGTGGGGGTGGGGGTGAGGGGACATCTCTGAACTGCCAGGACCACCTGCTGTCCTCAGCCTGGGCTGCCTCACCTTCACCAGGACTGAGGCGAAGCTCATTCTTGGGTAGGCCAGCAGCTGAGGAAGTGGGGGAGCAAGGGACACGGGGGTGGCCACAGGTTTCCTCCCCACAGGGCCCGAGGGCAAAGGTTGACCTCGCTGGACAAGGCTGGTTTTGTTGCCTGGCTCCTCCCACGCCTTGTTAACTTGAAGAGGCCCTTGCGGGGTAAATGGTGCTGTTTGACTTGCGTGTTTGCTTGAGGGATTTGTGGGGCTCCCCAGCCCTCTGCATGATTTATCTCCGAGGAAATGAGGCAGGCCTGGCGGGGAGGGGCGGCACGGGCTCTCCCACTTTCCCTGTGCGCGTGCGTGTGTCCACATGCCTGTGTGTTGGGGGAGGCTTACAGCCTGGCCGGCCCATCTCCAGGTGCCGCAGTCAGAATGCGCCATCTGGATTCTTCTTGGTTGCCCAAGAGATCCTGGGCAGAGGTTGCCAAGCCTTGGCTGGGGGAGCAGTGTCTGCTTTCTTTACTGCGGTGACACGCGCTCTTTGGTTAGAAAAGAAAAACTACAGACAACAGTGAAGTCACTCCCCCCACCGCAGCTTTTGGCGACTCCTGAAAGTTGACTTCTTTTCTCAGATATCCCGAGAAAGGGGTATTTCTTAGTTTCTGATGGGCAGGCCTCACAGAAGCCCAGCAAAACTAGTGTTTCTGACCAGTGAAGAGATGAGGGCGGTTCTCTCATCGGCCTCCCTGTGGGGTGCAGCCCAGCAGCCTGGTCCTGCTGTGTGGATGGAACCAGACCCTGGCTTTGCCCCTCCCCTGGGCCACTTCCTCCCCATCCTCGAGGGCTGGGAGAGTCGCCTGCCTGAGATGAGAACATTCCTGCCCGTCTCATCTGAGAATGCTGGACTGAATTTTAGTATTCTCTCTCACTGGGAATTGCATTAGCCTTGCTGGGAAGCTAAGCACTGTGTGTGCAGGCGTGTACATAGGTCAAGCTATCTATCTAATAAGACCATAGTCTTCTGATTATAAAAAGGAAAAATTCTACACTAATAGATAGGATGGCTTTTCAAATTCTCTGGAGTTAACTGTGGCCATGATTTTTCCAAACTTCTTCAGAGGCTTTTGATCACATTCCCCCAGGCATGATTCTGAGCCTTGTTTGTAGAGGAAAGTTGAGAAGTATTTGGGGGCCTGCGAGCCTCTTTGAGTGGATGCTGTCTGTCGGGAAAGGAATTATTCTACATGACTAGGGCTAGAACGAGAATGAGAGGGTAGAAGTCGAGGAAGGTGGATTTCAGCTCATAATAAGCAAGATCTGGTCTTGCACAGTGGTCACCTGTGGTGCTGGGCCGCGGCTGAAACAACACAGCCTGGATCCCACCACTCAGCTCAGGCTGGGAGTGAGCATCAGAAAGGATTCCGGGATCTGCTCGGGGTTTTCCCTGACTGACGCCGTCTCTCTGGGAACTTGTAACCCATCCTGGCAGCCGGTTCACTGCACTGGACTGTCACCCAGGCTCTCATCCAAGCTCCTTATGGTTAGGGCATTTGGGGGCTATTGCCCAAGGAAGAAAGGCCAAGCCACAGTGTCGACTCCAGATTCTGTTGCGGACCCGTGAAGATACCATGGCCCAAAACGAGGTCTTTGTGCTGTGCCAAGGCTGCCTTTAGAACTAGCTGCTTTCTTGAGGAGGCTTGGAGGACAAGGCAGCTGAGGAGAGCATGCTGCTGGTCTGCCCAGGGCTGCCACCTTGTGGGAAAGCCCAGGAATGGCAGCAGTGCCTTTGTTCTGCAGAAGCCACTGATGCTTTTGGAGCCAGTGGGGTTCTCACCTGGCTGAGGGGATGTTGCGAGAGTAAAACGTTTGAAGTGATTTTTTTTTAACTTTATTTTTTATTTTTCAAAATTTACATCCGAATTAGCATATAGTGAGGCAATGATTTCAGGAGTGGATTCCTTAATGCCCCTTACCCATTTAGCCCATCCCCCCTCCCACAACCCCTCCAGCAACCCTCTGTTTGGTCTCCATATTTCTGAGTCTTTTCTGTTTTGTCCCCCTCCCTGTTTTTATATGATTTTTGTTTCCCTTCCCTTATGTTCATCTGTTTTGTCTCTTAAAGTCCTCAGATGAGTGAAGTCATACGATTTTTGTCTTTCTCTGACTAATTTCACTTAGCATAATACCCTCCGGTTCCATCCACGTAGTTGCAAATGGCAAGATTTCATTTTTTTTGATTGCCGAGTAATACTCCATTGTATATATATACCATATCTTTATCTAGTCATCCATCAATGGACATTTGGGCTCTTTCCATACTTTGGCTGTTGTTGATAGTGCTGCTATAAACATGGGGGTGCACATGTCCCTTTGAAACAGCATACCTGTATCTCTTGGATAAATGCCCAGTAGTGCCATTGCTGGGTCGTAGGGTAGTTCTATTTTTAGTTTTTTGACGAACCTCCATACTGTTTTCTAGAGTGGCTGCACCAGCTTGCATTCCCACTAACAGTGAAAAAGAGATCCTCTTTCTCCGCATCCTCACCAACATCTGTTGTTGCCTGAGTTGTTAGTGTTAGCCATTGTGACAGGTGTAAGGTGGTATCTCATTGTGGTTTTGATTTGTATTTTCTGGATGGCGAGTGATGTTGAGCATTTTTTCATGTGTCAGTTGGCCATTTGGGTGTCTTCTTTGGAGAAGTGTCTATTCATGTCTTCTATTTCTTCACTGGATTATTTTTTGGGTGTTGAGTTTGATAAGTTCCTTATAGATTTTGGATACCAACCCTTTATCTGGTATGTCGTTTGCAAATATCTTCTCCTGTTATGTCGGTTGCCTTTTAGTTTTGCTGATTGTTTCCTTCCCTGTGCAGAAGCTTCTTATTTTGATGAGGTCCCAGTAGTTCATTTTTGCTTTTGTTTCCCTTGCCTCTGGAGACATGTTGAGTAAGAAGTTGCTGCGGCCAAGATCAAAGAGGTTTTTGCCTGCTTTCTCCTCGAGGATTTGGATGGCTTCCTGTCTTACGTTTAGGTCTTTCCTCCATTTTGAGTTTATTTTTGTGTCTGGTATAAGAAAGTGGTCCAGGTTCATTCTTCTGCATGTCGCTGTCCAGTTTTCCCAGTACCACTTGCTGAAGAGACTGTCTTCATTCCATTGAATATTCTTTTCTGCTTTGTCAAAGATTATTTGGCCACACATTTGTGGATCCATTTCTGGGTTCTCTATTCTGTTCCATTGATCTGAGTGTCTGTTCTTGTGCCACATTTGAAGTGATTTTTAATTGGAATGTTTGAGGTACTGTCCACAAGTCGGGACACTCCAGTCTAAAAGCTGGACCTTTTCCAGACACTGGTGGAGGCACTGATTGATGCAGAAGTCAGAACTCTTCCTTTCTCTCTTTGTGTCCTGGGCCTGTGTGGGTATGAGTCCTTGTGGGACATTTTTTTCACTCCTCACTTGTGGGCACCGCATTGGGTGATGTGCTTGGTGTCCTCCAGGCCTCACTGCCTGCACCTGGATACCTTCTAGTATCCTCAGTTTGTCCTGGACTCAGGGGCTCAGTTCTTATTTGGTGGCTTATGGAAAAGAATAATGTTATATCTCCATCTCACAATGTGCAGAAAAAAAAATATTCCATGTAGTTGAAAGATTTAAATGTGAAAAGTAAAACTAAAACTTTTTAGATAAAAATAATAGGAGAGTATCTTTGTGATCTCAAGGTAGGAAGGAGCTTTTTCAATAAAACAACCAAAGCCCAAACTGTAGAGGAAATGATTGATAGATTTTACTGTATCAACATGGGAAACTGTGGTATAACATAAGCCATATACTGGGAGACGATTTTGTAATAAATACAACTGGGAAAGGATTAGTGTCTGGAATTTAAAAATAAGTCCTACAAGAAGAGGAGAGAGAGGGGTGGGTGGGGAAGGAGGGAAGAAGGAAAATCAAAGATAGAGACAGGCAGTTCATAGACGAGAAGATGTGTGTAGTCAGTAAGCAGGAGTCATAAGGAGAATTGCTCTGTCTTTCCAGTCATTTGGGGATGGGAGTTAAAAGAGCTGTTACTCATCTATGAAATTAGCAATACTATAAAAAAATCTAACTTTCCCAATAGCCAAGAGGTAGAGACAACCCAAGTGTTTTTGACAAATGAATAGATAAACAAAATGCAGTATATATCTACCCTGGAACATTATCCACCTTTAAAAAGGAAGGAATCTCTGTCACATACTATGGCATGGATGAGCCCTGAATGCATTCTGCTAAAGGAATTAAATCCATCACAAAAAAAGAAATACTACATGATTCCATTTGTATGGGGTGCTTAGAGTCGTCAGATTCAGAGAGAGGGAATACAGAAGGGAGGCTCCTGGGGCTGAGGGGAGAGGGGAATGGGGGGGCTGTTGTTTAATGGGGATTGAGTTTCAGTTTTGCAAGATGAAAAAGTTGTGGAGGTGGGTCACACAATGGTATGAATATACATAACACTACCGAAATGGACACTTAAAAATGTAAGAAAATGGTGAAGACTATTATGGCGGCCATGTAAACTTCCATCAAACAGGCAAAGAACGCAGATGTGTTCATGTAGTGAAATCCTACTTGCGTTGCTTGACCGCATCTCAAAAGCAACATTGAATAAAAAGGAGAACACATGGTATGATACCATAAGAGATTTTTATGAATAATAGGGAGAATGAATAAAGTATTGTGCATGGAGATGGGTGGCAGCAAATTTAGGGGAGTGATTGATTCAGGAGGGGAAGGGGGGGTGCTGGCTAGAGGAAGAATGTGGTGGGGACTTTAGCAACACCCATAATGCTTTATTTCTTGGGAGAACAGTTCGAGACATGTGACAAGATAGCAGGATTAGAGCTGGGTGGTGAGTACTTTAAAATGGTGTTATATTAGGTGCTCTGCTTTTCTGTATGTTTGGAAGATATTCTGTTTTTTTCACAAAAAAAGACTTGAGACAGTAGAGTGTGCTTAGGGGTTTTCTGACTGGTTTAAGTGTGCAGCTCTTGTCTGCCACATTAAAGCATTTTTACAAAACAGTCAAGATTTTAACTGCCAGGGGCGCCTGGGTGGCTCAGTCGGTTAAGCGTCCGACTTCAGCTCAGGTCATGATCTCACGATTCATGAGTTTGAGCCCCGTGTCGGGCTCTGTGCTGACAGCTCAGAGCCTGGAGCCTGCTTCAGATTCTGTGTCTCCCTCTCTCTGCCCCTCCCCCACTCATGCTGTTTTTCTCTCTCTCTCTCTCTGTCTCTAAAATAAATAAACATTAGAATTAAAAAGATTTTAACTGCCAAAGAACCTATTATTGCTTTTTAATTTAATCTAATTTTAATTTTTTTAATGTTTATTCTTAGAGAGAGAGAGAGAGAGAGAGAGCATGCAAGTGAGTGGGGGAGGGGCAGAGAGCGAGGGAGACAGAATCTGAAGCAGGCTTCAGGCTCCGAGCTGTCAGCACAGAGCCCGACACGGGGCTCGAACTCACGAGCTGTGAGATCATGACCTGAGCTAAAGTCAGATGCTCAACCGACTGAGCCACCCAGGCACCATCCCAATTTTTTTTTTTTAACGTTTATTTTTGAGACAGAGACAGAGCATGAATGGGGGAGGGTCAGAGAGAGAGGGAGACAGAGAATCCTAAGCAGGCTCCAGGCTCCAGGCTCTGAGCTGTCAGCACAGAGCCCGATGTGGGTCTTGAACTCACGAACTGAGAGATCATGACCTGAGCCGAAGTCAGAGGCTTAACCGACTGAGCTACCCAGGCGCCCCTATTACTGGATTTTAAAAATGAGTTTGTATTTCAGTGTCCTTGTCTTGTGAGATTTCCTTTGCAGGAAAGAGTTTTGCTTGAAAGAAGAAAAAAAGAAAGCCAACTAGAAAAAAAGGGAGCAACAAAGTAACCGCCCCAAATGGGCAGATTTGTGGGGTGCCCTTCCTCTCTGATGTCTGCGATCCTGGGAGCTAGGGCTTATGTCTTAGGGGAACAGACTCACTTTCCTTGTCTCTGGGATTCTGACTTCTGGCTCTCCTTTATCATGTTTACTGAGAGCGAACATTCCCTTCCAAGGGAGTGTCTGGTACTCCTAGCTTCTGGTTCTTGGTGCCTCGAAAATCTGATAACCCTGGGTCCATGCTGAATAAGCAGATGACACCCGGTGTGTTGCAGTTGGAAGAGTTAAGCGAGCTTTTCTGGTTGAGTCCTATCATTGGAGGAGTAAGGAAACTGGAATCCAGAGATGTGGAGTGACCCACCCAAGGGCTCAGATCCCCTGTCGTGCTTAGCAGAAGTCAGAAGGCCCTTGGCAACTAATGAACTCATCTTGCTGTTTACTCGTTAGAGCGGCACCTCGAGTGAACTTCAGTACCTGTAAGTCAGAGTAGACCATCCTCTTGCTTACAAGCCTTGCATGGTTCCCATCTCGCTCAGGGTACAGTTTTTGCTTGCTGTGAGCTTTGGAGCTGTGCCCACTTCTGCAGCCCCTTTTCACTTCAGCCTTGTTTGTGGGGCTCTGACTGGAGCCCTGCCCTTCTCTTCTCTTTGTGCCTAGACCATGTGTGGTGGTCCCTGCCTCAGGGCCTTTGCACTTGTTCACCTCTGTGTGCTCTAGCTACTGCTCTTCATTTGCATCCAAGCTCAGAAGTCACCTTCTTAGAGAGGCCTCCTTAAGCCTTAGCCCCTCTATGTTTTCTTAGTAGCCCTGATTATGATCTGAAGTTATTGTAGTTATCATTTTTATAATAATAACTCTCTCTACCTCTCTACTTGTCTCTGTGTGTTTGTTTCTGCCCATGAGGATAAAAGGTCCCTAGGTCACAGTCTTTACATCACCGGCATCTAGAATATGTTAGGTACTTGTACTGGGGGTCCTCAACATCTCCCCCCAGGTTTGGTGATTTGCTAGGAGGATGTATAAGACTCAGTATATAATCACACCCAGGGCTAAAAATTTATTTCAGTGAAAGGATCCAAAGCAAAATCAACAAAGGGAAGAGGTGCGTGGGGCAAAGTCCAGAGGACTTTGCGAGTTTCTGAGAGTCCTCCCCTGCGGAGTCACATGGGACACACTTAATTCCTCTATCATTGAATTGTGACCTACTCCCTGCCCCGGGGTTTTAGTGGGGTCTGGCCGTACAGGCACCCTCTGCCGAGCATACACTGAAATTCTGGACTCCCAGGAGAAAACATGTGCTCAGCCTAAGCCATGCTCTGTCCAGTCCAGGCACGGGGAGCCCCTCTTATCACCTTGAGGAACGTTTTACATGAGTGTAGGGGACTGCTTGCCATTCAAGTTCCCAGCTGCCATCCAAGGGTCAGCTTGTTAAGCAGGTCTTTCTAAGGATAGACGTCTCGGGGCTGCAACAGTAACTCCTTTCTCCCTCTTCGGAAATATTTGTGAGTGAGTGAATTAGCCAGTGTGATTGAGAGGCCTGTGGAATCACATCTCGAGCCTCCCAAAGGCCAGAGGGTGTGGCCTCCCCTCCTTTGTCAGCAGTAATACCCCCGGACAGAGGACAGTGGTGAGTCTGCCCTTCCTCCTGTCCTCAGGTCCTTGGTAACTGTGCCTCTCTGGTCCCCAGGTGTTGAAGCACAACGGGTCGTCAGAAATTCTCAATAAACTGTACGACACGGCCATGGACAAGCTGGAGGTGGTCAAGAAGGACTATGATGCCCTGCGGAAGAGGTACAGCGAGAAAGTTGCCATCCACAACTCCGACCTGAGCCGCCTGGAACAGCTGGAGGAGGAGAACCAGCGTCTGCTGAAGCAGACGGAGATGCTGACTCAGCAGAGGGACACGGCCATCCAGCTGCAGCACCAGTGTGCCCTCTCCCTGAGGAGGTAAGAGCCGCCCGTCCGCCCGTCTCCTGTGTGCAGAGAACGGCCAGAGGGCCAAGTGGGTCTTCTGTGCCTTGGGACCGCTCTCCTTTGTGGGCTGATTGTTATCTGTAAGGCTCTCAGCCGTTCCCAAGGAATAAAAAAAAAAAAAAAAAAAAAAGGGAAGGCACAAGTGACTGTGCCTTTTCATTTGAAAAAAATTTTTTTTGGAATATTTTGGAAATGTTTTGTTGGCACTCAGTGTGGCCTGGGAATTGCACTTTTTCCTCCCGTCTTCATGAACAGCTCTGATGTGTTCTGATCACCTCGTTTCTTAGATCTTCTCATAAGCCTCTCCCTTCTGTGTCATCTACCCACCCAGCATAGGAGAGTTATTCATCCTAGGCATTGTTTCTTCTAAAATTTCACTTTTTTAAAGGTATAAAATCTGTAGGGAAGTGACCCTTGCCCTCAAACACTGTTTCGTAAGGTACATTCCTGCAGAACGCCAGTTCTCTGGAGGGTTCACTGGTGTCCTATGCATGCAGTTCTCTGGATGTAAAAGGGATTAGGAGTTGCCAGGTTATACTTAGACAGAAGTCTGCAGGACTTCTCAGAGCCTTTACTCTGATACTCTGTACTAGTCTCTCCAGGAGGGGGACACAGTGTTTCCCAATGTAAAGCCATCAGAGAACACACTTTTTTTTTTTTTTTTTTTTTTTGATGGCGCTTCCTGAAGGATTGGCATTCTAAAGAACATGCATTCACAAATGCTTCTATAGAGCTGCAGGCTCTGATTTGCAGGGTTGCCTGTGTGGAAGGTGCCTCCTGGCCAGAAGGACTGAGCTGTGTTCTCGCCCCAGTCACCCACACCCAGGCCTTATCATCTGTATCTGAAAAATGAGGTGGTTGGACTAAATGATCATTAAGTCCACGTTTACCTCTCATATGCTGCGATTCTAGCATCGTTTTGTTTTTATTTTTTAAAAATAACGTGGCTTGACTGTGGAAGAAATACACTGTTATTTCTAGTAGAGCAGAGGGCATGAAGTCCTCAGATCAACTTCTGGTATTTGTAAAGGCTGAGAAAAATTCCAGGTCCGGGGGCACCGGCACTCCGTGACTTTCCTCTGTCGGAGGTGCGGATGACCTCACTCGAAACTTCATGCTTGACTGTCCAGTACGGCGGCACGGCCTGGGCAGGTCCCCGCCCCCCGCGTCCCAGCTGCCTCTCTCCCCCAGGTTTGAGGCCATCCACCACGAGCTGAACAAGGCCACAGCCCAGAACAAGGACCTGCAGTGGGAAATGGAGCTGCTGCAGTCGGAGATGACCGAGCTGAGGACCATGCAGTTAAAAATGGCAAAGGAGTCGGAGAAGTACAAGGAGGAGCGGGATGCCGTGTACAGCGAGTACAAGCTCATCATGAGCGAGCGCGACCAGGTCATCTCTGAGCTCGACAAGCTGCAGACCGAGGTGGAGCTGGCCGAGTCCAAGCTCAAGAGCAGCACGTCCGAGAAGAAGGCGGCCAGCGAGGAGATGGAGGCACTGAGACAGGTGGGTGTGGGGCGGCTGGCCTCCCGCCTCGGGGAAGGCAGGGCGATGGGGGCCACGGCGTCCGCACTGGGAGCCTCTTCCTGTTTGGTCTGCGTGCTGGCTGAGTTATCGAGTGCGGCCTGGGTAGCTGCTGAGCTCACACTTGGGGTCCGGCTCTAGCATGGCCGCAGGGCATGCAAAGGGAAGTCCGGCTGTGGTCTGGCCCTTGGAGCTTAGAGCGTAGCAAGAAAGTCGCAGGACATGCACAGACAAGCGTGGGCTCCGCTCATAGACACTCTCACACCCAAACCCTTGGTTAAGTGATTGGAGATCAGCCTTGTGTTGACGGTCAGTGTGTGTCTCAAAGATTTGCTCACTGAGAAGCAAGATCCCAAGGACAAGGGCTCAAAGCCATCCATACCTTTGGCCTTGTGAATTCAGGAGAGCACCCTCAAGGATTTTTTTCCCCTCTACATCTGAGGAGTCTGCTCTTTAATGTTTATTTATTTTTGAGACAGAGAGAGACAGAGCATGAACGGGGGAGGGTCAGAGAGAGGGAGACACAGAATCTGAAACAGGCTTCAGGCTCTGAGCTGTCAGCACAGAGCCCGACGCGGGGCTCGAACTCACGGACCGTGAGATCATGACCTGAGCCGAAGTCAGCCGCTTAACTGACTGAGCCACCCAGGCGCCCTGGAGTCTGCTCTTTAAAGGGATCATCTGGACTCCAGCTGGGAAGATGTGATAGTAGGTTGAGCACAAGGCCCTTCTAAAGCCTTGCTCCCTGGGGCCCATGGCCTCCAGGTTCAGCGGCTAGGGGTTGAGTAGCGTCAGAACTGAGCCAGAAAGCGTGACTCCTGAGTGATAAGCAAGGAGTCTCTACATCCTTCCTACCTGAGCCACCTTGGCCTTGTTGCTAACACATTTTTCCCTCAGGTTCAGGTGTGCGCTTCTGGGGCTTGTGTGGACTGGTGGACTCGTCCTATTTGAGATTCCCTTCCCATCCTGTTGGTTGATCTGCTTAGAGCTGCTGAAATTGATCACAGCAGACTTTTATCCCATTGAAATAGTTCTCCATTCCTGCCTCTCCATTCTACTTGCTCTGCAGCTCTGTTAGAATGCAGTCTTTAAGACTGGTCTGTGAGAAGAGAAAAGCAAGGTGTTAAACGTCGGGCAAGTAGGCAGGAGCAGCATGCATTAGATTAGTGTACCCAGCTCCCTCCAGACTGAGCATGAGGCAGGGCTGATGCCTGAGGGGTGGGCCAAGGCCTGTGAGGGTCTCTGCAGACAGTGATGCCTCCTTATGCCCAGGCGGCGTGAGGGGCTGTGGGAATGTAAGGGACAGGGCCCTGTGCTTGGAGAGGGGCGCTCCTCAGTCATGGGACCTCCTACCTCTCTGGGCCTTAGTTTCCTCATCTACAAAATAGAGATAATAGCAGTGCCTCACAGGGTAGCTGTGACAGTCCAATGAATGCATGTGGAAAACACACTTAGAATGGTGCCCCGTAAAGTAGGAATGATTTGAGTGTTTACTTTATTGTTAAGATGATTATTATGCCTGTCTGGATCTTACTGCCTCTTGGGACTAGGGTGAGCACTATGAAGTTGTTTCTGTAGGCAAAAGTGGGCCAGATGGGAGCGATTTAGTATAAGGGGGGCCGGGGGTGGGGCTGGTGAAACTTCTCCAGGCCGTGAGGACGAAAGCCTCATGAAAAGGAATATCTACTTTGATGAAATTTTTACAAGACCATGATGAAGGAATTTTTAATAAGCACAGATAACGTATTAGGACTTGGGCATTGTGCCAGAGAAACCATCCCTTCGTTTTTTCATTCTGGTATCTGAGAGCTTAACTGTTGGGGGAAATGTGGATATTAAAGAAGGAAGACAAAACGATGAAGAAGGAAACTTTGGAAGTGACTAGTCAGTCACTGAACGAAAAGGTCCAGGAGAATGTGTAAAAGGCGTGGAAGGTGGTAGGACAGCAGCCCCCTCGAGGGGTTTTCAAGGTTCTGGAGGTTAATGGTGCTCTTGTAGGGGTGTGATAGAGCTCCCAGTTTCCCGTGGTGCCAGCAGCTGGTGGCAGTCTGCCGTCCCCCCCTTGCTCCCAGCACTCAGCGTGCCCTTCGGCCTGGAGCCCAGTTTCTGGGCCTTCGCAGGGGGCATTGGCTGGATGCCAAGTCTGCCTGTCAGCTGAGGCAGGAATCTTTTCTAGGCACTGTTCCGAGTCAGCGGGCCGGACAGGAGAAGCTCTGCTCCCGCCCCGGCAGTTCCCAGAGCTGAAACGCTCCGCTCCTTCTCCAGTTTGTCTGGCTTCTCAGACAAGACCACTCCCCACCTGGCCAGAGGAGGCCGGGTCTGTGGCCTTGGCGGTCCTGGCCTTGAGGTGCCGTTGGGAGGGTCTTATCTCCCCCATGGTCTGATGAGTCCCCTTGGGATTGACCCCGTCTCTGTCCAGCAGCCGCCTCCTGGCAGGGTCAGCCGAGGTTGGCCTTCTAGCCAGGCTGCCTCCCTAGTCTCGGAACTGTCTTCATTGTGCTCAGCTGAGGAGGGGGTTCCTTTTCTTTCTGACAGACTGTGTGTTCTCTACACTGTTCCTTTCTCTTTGTTCCTCCCTCTTCACTGACCCTCTTTCCTGGCTCACCTCACCCCACCCCTGCCGTTCTACCCTCTTCTCTGGAGTGCATTTTGTGGTGAAAAGAGGGCTTTGGGGGGCCTGTTAGGGTCTTTGCCTGGCTCTGGATGCTGCCCTCTCTGCAGCTTCCCCCTCCCTGAATGGCCGTGTCCACAAGGGCCTCCCTGTCTAGGGCTGCTGCACCAGCCTCTGGCCGCTGGCTGACCAGGTCCCGTGAAGGCTCACTGCCCTCAGGATGGGAAGGAACTGCCTGGGGCAGCTGGTCCCTGCTACTGGGAAGCTGTGGGGCACCGCTGCCTATCACAGAGGTTCTTCTAGATGACAAGTTATGTCCCAAGACCAGCCTCTCTGGCAGAGCTCCTGTCCCATAGAAAGGCCAGCTTGGTCACTCAGGCTGGCAGTGGCTTCCCGTGTCCCTGCCTTCCTGCTGTACCTCTGACTTGCAGTATTGTGGCGCTGAGCTCGGTGTGGGGGCGACAGAGTGAGAGCCGCGTGTGACGGGGGGGGGGGGGGGGGGGGGGAGGAAGTACTGTTGGACAGGGAGGACAAGCAGGGGAGCGCGAGGGCGTTCCAGGAACTTAGAGGCTGTCACATGTTGCCCAAATAGAAGAGACCAGTGCGCTCAGGGTGGGCTGCCCGCTCGGGGAACATTGCCCTCTCCCTGGACCCTGGTGAGCCTCTGCTGGGTCTTTCTTGTTGGCTTCGTGCCTGGCCCCAGTGAGTGTCTCGTGAAAGCCAGTCCCTCTCTTCCCGAGCCTGTGGCCCCACGCTCCCCCAGGGCGGACAGAAGGAGGTACGTGTTGGGGGTGCTGTGGCAGAGTAAGACCTGGCCCTGGCAGGCACAGCACGGTGCAGAGCAGGAAGCCCTGGAGTGGCCATGGGAGACCTGGGATGGAGTTCAGCTCCTGGCTGATGGGTGGGACCTGGGACCAGTCACTTCCTGGGCCCTGAGCACCCTCATCCGAATTATCCAGGGACCGGATGAAGGGACCTCAGCTCCCAGCTCTATTGCGCTTTTAAAATACTCCTTGTTCTTCTCCCCTCAGTAAAACCAAGTCTTGTGCTTCTTGTGTTTCTCACATGGACACGGTGTTTGGGGAGCGAATTCATTTTGGAGATGAACAATTGGGGGAGAGGGTGGGAGCTGTCTAACACCCGGGGCTGGCCTCCAGTGTGTCACCTCAGGCCAGAGTGCAAAGACCTTTCAGTGACACCATATGGAAACACGTTTCTTATATCAAACTACTAACACATAAAACACCGAGTAAAGTGTTAATTTAAGTGTTATCGTTAAACCTACTATTTATAATAAATTCTTGACATCTTTAATAGCAGTAATCAGTTTTCAAAAAAATGGCAAACTAGACAGACTCCCAACACTGCAGGAAAGTGGGGAAAATCAAAACCGAAGTGCTTTGAACTGATGTTGGGAAATGTGAGGTCTGAGCACGAGCATACCAACCACTGTGTCACTCTGGGTTAAGGTGTACTTTCTGTGCAGACTTTTTTCCAGCTTCTCCTGGGTCTGTACTCAAGAGAGGAGGGGTGATTGTGAGATGACTCCGTGTACTTTCCTTTCTTTCCTCATCCTCGTCTGTCGTCTGAACCTTTGGGATCTTTTTGAACGTGTGTATCAGGGGCTGCGCGTCCGGCTCCTCTGCGGAGGGTGAGCCGTGGAGTCCGCAGAGGCCTTCTTGCTGTGTTTGTCGTCTTTATTCTTTCTGCAAAGAGGGGGGGATTCCTGGCACAGACATCAGTGCCTGCCTCTTGTGTCCTGTTTGTACTTTGCTTCTGAAAGCCCTTGAGCCGAAGTGGGATTCCTCCTGCAGTAGATGCTCACTGTGTCCTTTGTCGTTTTCCCCGTGTTTTCTAAGGGTTAGAGAGACGCAGAGGGAGCTGTCTACATGAGAGCTTCCAGGCGTTTGACTTGAAACTGTAGCAGAGCATGTAATGCTTTGAGGAGGTGTCAAGATGCAAATGTTTCAGATTTTGGCTTTTTTTTTTTTTTTTAACGTTTATTTATTTTTGAGACAGAGAGAGACAGAGCATGAACGGGGAGGGTCAGAGAGAGAGGAAGACACAGAATCTGAAACAGGCTCCAGGCTCTGAGCCATCAGCCCAGAGCCTGACGCGGGGCTTGAACTCACAAACCGCGAGATCATGACCTGAGCCGAAGTCGGATGCTTAAGCGACTGAGCCACCCAGGTCCCCCTCAGATTTTGGCTTTTTAAACAAACTGAGAGACGCAGGATTTCACCAGCAAAGATGCTGGTGTATGTTAAGATTTAAAAATAACTCCGTGTGCCAGAGCATAAAAACCAGTCTTGCAGACACAGAGGGTTGGGAATTATCATGATCGACGTCTACACCCTTCACTGCAGTCAGTCCTTGTGTCATTATGTTTTGACAGGAGAGCTCTTGAGAGACACACGATACGTGATGTGAGCCTTGCGAGTGGCAGGGAGGAGGAGCCTGGAGCAAGCACTCCAGGGGAGGCATTCCACCTGCGCCACTGAGACCTCGGCCACACGGCACAGGGGCTGGGGTTCTGGTCCAGGATCTGCTCTGTGGGGCTGGGAGAGTTTGGACTGGACCCTACCTAATGTCACTAGGCGTCTTGAGTATGGCTGTGGGACATGGAGTCACCGGGGGTGCAGGTGCATGGCAGGGATGTGTTGGGATGGGCTCAGGCTAGGATCCCATGTTTCCCCCCATCCAGCTTCTGAGGGTTCAGCCCAGCTCCTGCACTGGCTGGAGGGTGCTTCTCACCCGAAGGCTCACTAACTACCCTGTCTGCTTGCCCCTTGACCCCACCAGATGAAAGACACGGTGACAATGGATGCTGGGAGAGCCAACAAGGAGGCTGAAATCCTTCGAAAGCAATGCAAGGCTCTGTGCCAGGAACTGAAGGAAGCCCTCCAGGAGGCGGACGTGGCCAAGTGCCGGCGGGACTGGGCCTTCCAGGAGCGGGATAAGATCGTGGCGGAACGGGACAGCATCCGGTATGGGCAGCCCCTGGGCTGGTGTGGGCTCTCATCTCTCCACCATGCTCTGGGTCTCTGGGGATGGTCGGAGTCACTTGCCGTATGTCCAGGTAAGGTGGGAGTGACCGTCGTTCCTCCCTTCTCACCTGAGGTGGTGCCCCAGCCTTGCTTCATAGCGTTAGAAGTGTCTGCTGCAACCTAGCTGTCTGCATGTGCGTGGAGACTGGGTGAGACCCTCCCCCTGCCATGAGGTGGCACAAAGACAGGGTTTTCTCTTAGGGGACTTCTGATGAAATGGACATATCAAAAATGCACTCTTTTAGTTGGTATTCTTTGGGCACCTGCTGTGTGCCAGGATGGTGGGTCCCTCATACAAGGACACCCTGGGACTCCCGGACAGGTGTGGTGCCCTGGAGGGGCCAGCGCTGTGGGGGCCACGGCAGCTTTGTCGGACAGGGCAGCAAGGGAGGGTCACAGTTAGAATGGTGAATTCCAGGGTCACAGTTAGAACTGTGATGGGGCACTGGGGGAACAGGTGTGGAGTCTCCCCAGAAAGCATGAGCTTGAACTTAAGCTCGAGTGGAGGTTTTCCAGGTGGAGGAGGGGGATGGGTGTTACAACCTGAGGAAACATGAACAAAGATGTGTGGTTTGCTCAGGGCAGGGACATGCTCGTGGACTTGGGGGAGTCCCAGGAGAGGTGGCTGATGGGGTTCCTGAGGACAGGCTGTAAGGGCCTCGAAAGGGCAGCCCGGGAGCGTAGCCTTAATTCTTGGCGGGGGTAGAGCCACGAGGGGCTGTGGTGGTGCTGGTGGTGATTTGGTCATTGAGAGTTTGCGAACGATCCCTGTGGTTAGAGACTGACGTCTACCCGGGCTGCTCAGGAGATGAGGGTTCAGGGTTGGAGGGATTGGGGGCCATGGAGAGGTGGGGACCAGCCCTTAGGTGCCATCCTATGACAGGATGCAGTTCTGGAGGTGACCCAGAGCACGCGTTCCCTGGCTGCCAGGTCACCTATCCCTACCTTCTCTGAATGGCTGAGGTGGTGCTGGGGCCCCAGGAGCCACGCATCCTTTGGTGGGGAATTGTCAGGCCTGCACTTTGCACTCACCTGCACAGAGACTGCACAGGGCTGCAGAGACGATGGAGACATTATTGCTGTCCAAGTGGGGGGCTCAGTCTAGTTGCAGGGTGGGAGACAGCTCTAGAAAGGCCTGCATGGGGGTAGTTATGAGGCATGTGGTAGGTGATGGGATAGCAGGGCCTGGCCGGTGGGCTGCGGCTATGTTGAGGGCAAAGCAGCGGGAAGAGCACTGGATGTTCAGAACCCGTTGCCCAATAACTGCGGAGGTGTCTCCTTCCTGGTCCTCAGCATCTTTTCTGTCCCTGGATGGGGTTGGCCTGGGTGGTCTCCCCTCCAGATTTTCCAGCACTCCTGTGCATTTGGAGGCAAGGCAGGCACCTGGGGTGTCTGGGGGATAGGCCATGAATCCTCTGCCCCCTTACCCTCACGGTGACCTTGGCCTCTGCCCTCTCTGCCAGGACGCTCTGTGACAACCTAAGGCGGGAGCGGGACCGGGCGGTGAGCGAGCTGGCCGAGGCCCTGCGCAGCCTGGATGACACTCGCAAACAGAAGAATGACGTCAGCCGGGAGCTCAAGGAGCTCAAGTATGTTGGGGCAGGTGCCTGCGTGGGGGGATAGGGTGGGCGCCTGCCTGGGGGTGTAGGGGCCCCTCTGCGGGCAGGGCAGGGTTGTCTGTCCCTTCACAGGCTTACTCTGTCGGCCTGTAGAATGGGTCTGAATGCCACCTCCATGCGGAGAGGTAATTAGACATTCTTAGGCCATCACAGAAGATGGCAGCCCTTTTGTGAGCACACGGAGACGGGCAGGCACCGTGTGCAAAGGTACATAGGAAGGAAAGTCTCTATTCAGAGGCAGTGCATTTGGGGACAGGCATGCATGTACTGTCCATTCATTCATTCATTTGTTCCCTTTCTACCTCATTCATTCACCACCTCTAGGATTTACCAAGCGCCTGCTCTGTATGGGCCAGGCCTGTGGGAGGCCCTGGGGGAGCTGAACAGAGGACCAGGTCTCTGTCTGTGGGGCTCACAGCACACAGGAGAGACAGACCACCATTCAGTAGTCCGTTCTGCCTGTGTCATGCGGATGCCCATGTGAGAGAGACTGGGGTGTCAGGCAGCCTCCCCTCGGTTATAGCACTGCACCCAGGGTTGTGATTCAGGACATGGTGACCCTGAGCAATGGACTGAAAATACAAAGATCAAAGTTAAAAGGAGAGATTGGCAGAACCCAGGAGCTGTCACTGTAGGGTAGAACGAGGCTGTCCTGAGAAGCAGTGGCTGTCTGTTCTGAGAAACTTGATCAGCTGATAGAGTGGTATAGGGTGGTGAGGAGCGTGAGTGTGAGTGTGCAAGCCTTGCTTGCTCGAGCAACGCCTTTCACACGGAGTGACAGCTTTCCCTCCCTCCCCATTCAGTAACCTCTAACATGAGCCAACCAGCTTTAGTTATTAGATGAAAACCCAGAACCTTTTGGGCTTGAGTACTCTAAAGAAAATCTCAGGGGCTAAGAGGCAAAGTGAAGCACTCTCTCCAGAGACCCACCTTGGGTCTAGCAAGTGATGGAATCAAATTAAGGTAAAGCCTGGCCCCTGGGGGCTTGAGCTCGGGAGAAAGTTTTGCATTTTAATTGAGCTGGAATTGCCTGGAGCTTCTAAGGAAGTCAAATTCCACTTGTTGTTCTGCATGTTTGAATTTGCACCTCCTCTTTGTTAAGCTTTCTAACTGGTGCTGCTGCTCAGGGACCCCCCCAGTCTGCAGAGGCAGCAGACATGCCCCGGAGGATGAGAGATGAGCAGGTGCAGTGAGCATTAAACACAGAGCTTCAGGCTGCACAGGGCTAGTGGGGGTCGTGTCCAGGGAAGGAGGCTTTGGGGCTCTGCCTTGAGGCTGGGTGGCATTCTGGAGCCGGCCAGTGAGAGCACAGCCCAGACAGAGATGTGGACCTGCAAGCCTGTCCATTTGAGAAGGAACCAGAAGGAGGTCATGAGTATGCCCCAGAGCCCAGTAGGCAGTACCGATGAACTGTAAAGGCTGGGTGCGGGTTTTAGGACAAGGGGTTTCAGGTGCAAGTTCCTGGGGGATAGTACAAAGTTTCTGAGTCTTTTTTCATCTCGTAACTGGGTCTTTCTTAGAGCTTAAGTGTTTGTATATTGGTCAAATCCAACTTACTGATTTTTAATTTCTAATTTTTTAATTTTGTTGTTATGTTTTTATTTATTTTGAGAGAGAGAGAGAGTAGGAAAGGGGCAGAGAGAGAGGGGAAGAGAAAATGCCAAGCAGGCTCCACGCTGTCAGTGCTGAGCCAGACTCGGGGCTCAATCTCATGAACTGTGACATCATGACCTGAGTCGAAATCAAGGGTTGGATGCTTAACTGACTAAGCCACTCCAGGTGCCCCAATTTTTAATTTTTAATTGAGTGTATGATGTCTAAGGACCCTTAACGCTTCATCTCAAAGATTTTCTCTTGTATTTTCCTTTTAAACGTGTTACAGCTTTATTTTATACATTTCAATGTGTGATACGTTTTGAGTTACTTTTTCTGTAAGATGTGACGTGTAGATTGGGGCTCAGTTTTTTTTTTGCCATGGGTGTGCAGGCGCTCCAGCGTCACTGGTCAAACGCTGTCTTTCTTCTGCTGAAGTACTTTAGTACCTCTCATACTTTGTGGGGGTGTCTCTGGATTCTTCATTCTGTCCCAGTGATCTCTGTGTCTGTCCTCCTGCAATTCTGCAATGTCTCAATTACTGTAGCTATAAAAAAAAGTCTTAAAATCGAGTAGAGTTGATTCCTCCCACTTAATGTTTCATTTTCAGAATTGTTTCAGCTATTCTGATTCCTTACCTTTCTCTCCCTGTGTGTTTTAGAATAATCTTGTCTGTATCCACAAAAAAGTGTTGCTGGCATTTCTCAAGGAATTGCATTAAACCCTGGGTTAAGTTTGGGAAGACTTTGACTGTTTTTTGAATAAACCTCTATGAAAATGCCTTGATAGCTAAGAAGCCTTGGCGTGCGGCTCCAGATTTATTGGGAAGCTGGCATGGAGTGTGAGAGGGAGAGGAACCTCCTTTGGCTCTCACGGTGGCCTTCCTGCCTTCTGAGCTGTGACTTGGGTGGGATGTGTTGCCTCCCTGGGGACCATCGTCATAGCCCTCTCTGTTCCTAGGGAGCAGATGGAATCCCAGCTGGAGAAAGAGGCTCGGTTCCGGCAGCTGATGGCGCACAGCTCCCACGACTCGGCCATCGACACAGATTCCATGGAGTGGGAAACGGAAATTGTGGAGTTCGAAAGGGAGACGGTGAGCTGCCCTGATGTCTTTACTCCCTTTGAACGGGGGGTGGGAGAGGATGCCCCCCTTGTGAGGTTCCCCCATTTCTCGGCTGTTAGTTTGGGGCTTTGGCTTTTCTTGCCAGGGTGCATGCATCCTTTCCCTGCCCTTGTCCAAGCTGGGTTGTGACAGGTTGGTGTCCGTGGCCCCTCCAGCTGCGGCTGGAGACAGTGCATGGAGGGCAGAGGGCAGAGCAGGGCTCTTCTGTAGGGACGTGTGTCTGCAGTAGCTGGAAGGGGCATATGGCAGCTGCTCCGGGCTTCATCCTGTGGTCTGAGTGCCCCATCAGACATGGTGAAGGAGCAGTCCTCACAGAGAAGCAAGTGGCTTGAGGTTTCAGAGTGAAATGTTTCTAATCACTGCTTTATAAAGTGTGTGGCTACTGCTCTTTTGACAGGAGGATATTGACTTGAAGGCACTTGGGTTCGATATGGCAGAAGGTGTGAATGAGCCTTGTTTGCCGGGGGACTGTGGGATATTTGTCACTAAAGTGGACAAAGGAAGCATTGCTGATGGCCGCTTACGGTAAGAGTGGAGGAGGCCCAGGCTCTGGAGGGAAGGGGGGCCCTCTGACCCAATGCAAGGGACCCAGGGAGTCAGGTGGCTGTTAAGTGAGTGCACCCCAGGGTCTGGGGGACTCGAAGGCTCAACTGCTAACATTACCCTTAAAGGAGACTCTGTGACTCATGGCGGCCTTTGCGTCTGACCTTTCCACAGGCCCCAGGTGCTGCCCTTCACATTTCTAGGTAGGAAAAGGCTCAGGCAGTATGGGTGAGAGTTTAGGATGTGCGTTGCATGCCCATGCCATGAAATAGCAACGAGAATAAACTACCGTTTGCTAAGTGCTGGTTTAGGCCCCTTGTATAATCAATTCATTAATTTTTGAAATCCAGTGAGGTAGGTCTGTACTCTGCTATTGGCCCCATTTTACAGATGAGGACACTGAGGTGTGGAGGCGCTAGGTCACACAGCTAGTAAGTGGTAGGGCCAGGATTGGCACCCAAGCAACCTGGCCCCAGCATCTGTGAGTGTAGCCATTTGAGCCTGCTGAAGAGGAGATCTTTCTGAATGTGTGTGCGGGGCAACCGCTTTCTGGCACTCATCTCCTCAGACTAGAGCGGTGGGGCCTGCCCACTGGTCCCAAGGCCTGAGCAGGTGCTGACCTGGCTGTGCCCCTCCTCAGGGTCAATGACTGGCTGCTGAGAATCAACGATGTGGACCTCATCAACAAGGACAAGAAGCAGGCCATCAAGGCCCTCCTCAACGGGGAGGGGGCCATTAACATGGTCGTGCGGCGGAGGAAGTCCCTGGGCGGGAAGGTGGTCACACCACTGCACATCAACCTGAATGGACAGAAAGGTAGTGGGCCTGCCAAAGTGCACAGAGCACCTCAGATGGCGGGGCAGACCCCTTTTTTGTGCAGAGGGGATGCTTCTGAGTTACTGATGCCGTTAAATGCAGTGCGTGTGCATCCCTGGCTGGGGGCCACCCGGGTCCTGGGTCTTGCCGGTCTCTGGGTGTTTGATTCACCAGACCAGACGTCACTGAGCCTCCGGGTGGTCTGACCTGGCCCGGGTGTTGGGACGGGCAGGTCGCAGTCTGCGAATGTTCCCTTCTGAAGGGAATGTTGCCTCCTAAAGACAAGGTGGGAGGACCAGAGGGCCCTGTGACCGGCGTGGGGATTAACTGGATATTCCCCATGTCTGCCCTGTGGTTCACAGACAGCGGCATCTGTCTGGAGAATGGCGTATATGCTGCTGCCGTGATGCCTGGAAGCCCGGCCGCCAAAGAGGGGTCCCTCGCCGTGGGAGACAGGATTGTGGCGGTAAGCCTCAGGGCGGGGCTGTCTGCCCCACATGATGAGTAGATGCGATTTGAGAGATTGAACAGGAAGTAACGAACAGAGATTTTATGTTAACCTTGTTCGTTAAATGGGAACAAACTTTTTTTTTCTCATAGTGTGTTTCCTTTGATAGTAGAAAATCAGGAAATAGAAACTTTAGGAAGAAAATAAGAATCCTAATTGCTACCACCTATAGATAACCTTTATGAACATTTTAAATGTATTTTTCTGTAGCCTTTATTCTGCACATGAATCTGTATTTAGGTCAGTTTAAAGAAGATAGCATCTGCATGTGATTTTTAAAAAAATCTTATTAAACATTATGTCCATTACTTTTTTTTATCACCAAAGTAAGACATGTGCCATAAAACAGTTAAGCAATACAGAAATGTAGAAAGTGGTAGTCCCCTCTTTTCCTTTTAATCCTGCTCCTGGAGATATTCTTTGCCCCCACTTGCAAGATGTGCTCCCAGCAGACCGTATGTCTCTTACAGATCTATATACACAGACAAAGATTTCTGGTGTTTGTTTGCTTTTTGTTTTTTTAATTTTTAACGTTTATTTATTTTTGAGAGACTGAGAAACAGCACTAGTTGGGGACGGGCAGAGAGAGGGAGACACAGAATCTGAAGCAGGCTCTAGGTTCCGTGCTGTCGGCACAGAGCCCGACATGGGGCTTGAACTCATGAGCTGTGAGATCATGACCTGGGCTGAAGTCAGATGTTTAACCAACTGAGCCACCCAGGCACCCCAGGTTTTTGTTTGCTTTTTAAGCAAATCATTTTGCGATTCCACATCATGGATACCAAATTGATCCTCATTACTTTTATCTACCTCATGGTATTCAGTTGTGCGGTAGTTTAAAGCATGCCCCCGTTGTGGACAGATACATTGTTTTGAGATTCTGCCATTGCAAACCACCCTGCCATGAACTTTACCTGTGTGCACAGACCTTTGGGGGACACCCAGTGGCATCCCTGGTGATCAAATCCCAAAATTCTGTAAGATTATGAAGTCTAATTTAGTATTTCTGACTAACTCTTTAAGATCAAAGACACACACACACACACACACACACACACACAATCCCAGCTGTATAAAAGATGCACATGATGATAACCTTTTTCTCTGGTTCTAGACTCCTCATCTACCAGTTCCCATTATTCTGTTTTCTTCCAGGAATATTCAAAACATTTATATCTCCCTCTTTTTTCTTTTGTTTTCTTTCTCTTTCTTTTCTTTTTTCTTTTATTTCCTTTCCTTTCCTTTCCTTTCCTTTCCTTTCCTTTCCTTTCCTTTCCTTTCCTTTCCTTTTTTCTCTTTTATTTTCCCTTCCCTTCCCTTCCCTAACCCTAACCCTAACCCTTCTGTTCCCTCTCTTCCCAGGTGTGATCATAATATTCTCACTTGCTAACCTCATTTTTTGTTTCCCACAGCGTGCCCTGGAGAGTCTTCTGCATTTACATCTTTAGATCTGCCTAGGTCATTTCAGTAACTGCATATTCCTTAGGGGCAGCTGCTCAAGCCATTAACCAGCAGACAGGACACCTTTGCAGTGCAGCAAGGCTTTTGCTCCATCCCTCCATGGGGGCCCACGGGGTGAATTCCTGGGTGGGGGATTGCCGGATCAGTGGGCATAAGCAGTTAGTATTTGACATGATCTTTTCCCATGTGGTCAAGGAGATTGTGGCCTTTTTGATCCCACCTGCAGTGCGTGGGGGAGTGCATTGCTTTGCATCTTTGCCAGTGTTTTTCAGATTTTGGGGGATGCCAGAATTTAAAACCAAGATGGCCATTGTGAAAAATGATAAGATGTGGAAAATTATGAAGAAAAAACCCAGCCAAATTAATCTACCACTCCAAAATAATCACTCTGCCTATTTTTTTTAACTTTTGATTTTGAAATGATTACAGAAATACTTCAGTTACAATATTAAGTAAATAGTATTAAAAACTAAATAAAGTGGTGAAGGTAGTACAGGCGGGTCCTATGTATGCTTCATGCAGTTTTCCCTAATGGTTATGTTTTGGACGACTAATATCAAACCCAGGTGATTGATATTGGAACCGTGTGTGTTTATTTCCACGTCATTTTATTATCATGATTTAAGTGGCAAAAAATTTGAGCTACAGAGCTGTTCCACCAGAACAAAGATTTCCCTCCTGTTACCCCTTTATAGGAACATCCACAACCCTGCTCTCCACACCCCCCATACATAACATCTGGCAGTTAATTTGCTCTCCATCTGTATAATTCTGTAATCTTGAGGACATTATATAAGTCAGTATGTGGCCTTTGAGATGGGCTGTTCCACCAAGCATGGTGCCATGAGATCCATCAGGTGGCTGGGGGCCCCGTCAGTGTGTCCCTGTTGGTGCTGAGCAGTATCGCATGGTCTGGTGGCATCCCAGTCTAACCATTCACACTTGCACATACGTGTGTTTTAAAGATTGGGACACATCTGAGAGAAATGGGGACAGAGGTTCAGGCCTAAGGGATTGTGAGAATCTTTGTGAACAGTTCACAAAGGCCTTTCACACCATGATCTCATCTTCGGTCTCCTCCTGCCCCAGGAGGCAGGCATGTTCATCTTCCATTCTGTACGTGAAGGAGTTCTGAGCCGTGGTCCTTTGTCACACAGTAGGCAGCAGTGGAGCCTGGTTGATCCCCCAGGATGCTTGGTGTTCTGGTCCCAGTCAGACAAGCAAGAGAGTGCTTGCCCCGAGAGCAATGCCCCGAAAGTGATTGTAAGCCTTCGTCTTTTCTTTGCCTCGAAAGCCGCTAAACTGGATTCCTCAGGCCTTCATCAGGGAGGGCCTGTCTCTCCTTTGCTGACTCCAGACTTGGGCACCACTTGTATAGAATCAGGCCCACTGTCCAGAATGGGCAGGCAGAGACCCTGAGCTGGGGGTGGGCCTGACAAAGCTCTATGTTTGGCCCTAGATCAATGGCATTGCCCTGGACAACAAGTCTCTGAATGAGTGTGAATCTCTGCTACGTAGCTGCCAGGACTCCCTGACCCTCTCCCTCCTGAAGGTAAGGGCCCCTGCCCCACACCAGCTGCTCTCATCGGCTGCGGGGCAGGCAAAACCTCAGCTCCATACACCCGAGCTGCTACTCTGCATCCCTGGGATCCTTGTATAAAGGGTATTGATTTACAGAGTGCAGGATGTGCATGAACCCTGATCCTGGTCTCAAAACAAAAATGGGGTGACTGGGTGGCTGAGTCAGGCATCCAACTCTTGGTTTCAGCTCAGGTCATGATCTCACGGTTCGTGGGTTCGAGTCCCGCATGGGGCTCTGTGCTGCAGCACAGAGCCTGCCTGGGATTCTCTCTCTCCCTCTCTGTGTCTCTTCTCTGTTCTCTCTCTCAAAATAAACTTAAAAAAAATTTTGTTAAACAAAACAAGACAGCTATGAAGGACATTTTGAGGACAGTGGGGGACATTCAAATCTGGACTAAATAATTAGATGATCTTAGGAACTTGATTTTCCTGGGTACAGTGATGGTATTGGGGTTTATAGAGGCAAATGGCCTTATTTAGGGGACATGCTAAGGTTGTTAGGGGTGGGATGTCATAATATTTGTCACTTTCAAATGTTTGCAGTATGGATAGATACAGTTTGGTAAAATACTGTTGAATCTAAATGGTGGGTTTATGGACATTTGTTGTACTTTTCTCTCAACTTTTCTGCATAGTTGAAAAGATTTATAATAGAGACTGAGAAAAGTGGGCCCATCCACTTCACTGAGAGATGTTTTTAAAAACTAATTATCTTAAAATTAATAGACTTTTTGGGGCAGTTTCAGGTCTATAGAAAAATTGAGCTAGTACAGAGAGTTCTCCTATTCAACCCTTCTGCTTCCCCTGTTAGCATCTTGCATTAATGGGGTTCATTTGTTGCAATTGATGAATTATGATGAATTGATGTATATATGACATACATATTTTAAACGTTTATTTATTTTTTGAGAAACAGAGTGAGTGGGGGAGGAGCAGAGAGACAGGGAGACACAGAATCTGAAGCAGGCTCCAGGTTCTGAGCTGTCAGCACAGAGCCCAATGCAGGGCTTGAACTCATGAACCATGAGATCATGACCTGAGCCGAAGTTGGACGCTTAACTGACTGAGCCACCCAGATGCCCCATCGATGAGCCAATATTAATATAATAGTATTCTTTTTAAGTTTATTTTTTTTAGTAATCTCTACACCCAATGTGGGGCTGGAACTTACGACCCTGAGATCAAGAGTTACATGCTCCACCGACGGAGCCAGCCAGGCGCCTCTGTAATAGTATTAAAGTCCATAGCTGAAATGAGGAGTCACTCTTGGTGTTGTACATTCTGTGGGTTTGGACATGTGTATCCACATCATAGTATCATAGAGAATAGTTTCACTGCCCTAAAAATCTTCTGTGTTCCTCCTAGTGCTCCCTTCCTTCCCACCCCGTACCCCCCCCCCCCGTCGCCCCCCCCCAGCCCAGCCCCTGCAACCACTGATCTTTATACCGTCTCCGTAGTTTTGCCTTGTCCAGGATGTCATATTGCTGGAATCACACAGTATGTAGCCTCTTTGGATTGGCTTCTTCTGCTTAGTAATACGTATTTGAGTTTGCTCCATGTCTTCTCATGCCTTGGTAGCTCATTTCTTTTTATTGCTGAATAATTTAAAATCATGTGAATGTGCTACACGATACAGATTTTTAGTAACGAATCCTTTTTCATTTGACAATTAAAAGAGAAATACAGGCAGGGCACTGCGCAGGCAAACTGCAGATAGCGCTCCAAGTCCCTCTCTCCTGCGGGTTCACGGCCGGGCCAGGAGAGAGCGCCGGTCAGGGAGAGGTGTGCGTGCGCATGCGCCTCGCGCTAGCTGTCTCTGGGGTGTGTGTGGCCCCTGCGGGGACGGCGTTCGGTGGCAGCACCAGGCTCGGCGGTCTTTCCCGCTATTTCTCACTCCCTGTAACCCCCACACAGGTGTTCCCTCAGAGCTCCTCGTGGAGTGGCCAGAACATCTTCGAGAACATCAAGGACTCTGATAAGATGCTGAGCATCCGAGCCCACGGCACCGAGGTACAGGCCCAGAATAAACGGAGTCTGTTGCAGCACAATAACTCCACACAGACGGACATCTTCTATGCAGACAGGCTGGAGGAGAGAAGGGAGCCGGGCCCCCCAGGAGGCAGCAGCTCTTTCCTGCACAAGCCGTTCCCTGCGGGACCCTTTCCCGTCTCCCCCCAGGCCTGTCCCAGCGCATCCGAGCGCAGCCTCAGCTCCTTCCGCTCAGACACCTCCGGGGAGCGTGGCTACGGGCTGGTGGATGTGCGCAGCCGGCGACCGCTGCTGCCCTTCGACACAGAGGGGGGCCCCTGCGGGGCGGCAGAGGCCCCCCTGGATAAGACAGAACCTGAGAGCTCCAGCAGCGGCGGGACCTGGCCCAAGGCTGTGCTCGGCTCCGCGGCAGGGCCCGAGAAGCTCTCTGTTTATAAGAAACCAAAGCAAAGAAAGTCTATCTTTGACCCTAACACTTTCAAACGCCCCCAGACTCCCCCCAAAATTGACTACCTGCTCCCAGGCCCTGGGTCTGCTCACTCTCCCCAGACCTCTAAGAGGGTGGGGCCTCTGACGCCCCCAAAACCTCCCAGGAGGAGCGACTCCATTAAGTTCCAGCACAGACTGGAAACCAGTTCCGAGTCTGAGGCTACTCTGGTCGGCAGCTCCCCGTCTGCCAGCCCCCCGAGCGCACTGCCCCCTGGCGTGGACCCCGGGGAACTCACGCACACCTCACCCCCTCGCAAGGCCAGAGTCCGCATTGCTTCCAGCTACTACCCTGAAGGGGACGGGGACTCCTCCTATCTGCCTGCCAAGAAGTCCTGTGACGGGGACCTCACCTCCCAGAAGATGGACGAGCTGGGGCAGAAGCGCCGTCGTCCAAAGTCAGCTCCCAGCTTCCGGCCCAAGCTGGCTCCAGTAGTGATTCCTGCTCAGTTCCTGGAGGTAGAGCTCAATCCTGGGGTGGGGGTGAAGGCGTGGGGAGGGACCCTGAACCGGTGTCCCCAGCTTCATGTTCAGCTCTGGCTCCTTTGCCTTCGTTCTAAGCACCTACTCGAGGATGGGGTACCTGGTGGGTGCCATGAGAAGGAGCCCTCCTTAGGAGATTGGAAAGTAACGTAGGGGGCGTGCATGATAGTGGCCATATGATGCCAAGACAGGAATACTTTCTTGGGTGTGGTGTTTGATTTGCTTTTCCAACAAGAAGCTTTTGAACTGCACAACAAAAGCAAGTGACATGGCCCTGCCTGGAAGGGCCTTGGGAGCCAAGACAGCACTTGTGAGTCTGTCACCGGCAGCAGGAGGCGGCGGGCAGCTTGTTTGTGTGGGTATTGTAGTCACTTTCAGATGGGAGTGATTGCTGTGAGCTGGAGAACAGATCCATGCCACTCTGCGGACAAAGACCCTGGCACAGGCATGCATGTTTTGAGGAGCTGTCACGTCTGTGCCAGAGGCACCTGTGCATTCCACCTCCTGCACATAATTTGTTTACTTGAGAGAATGGATTCTTTCTCTGGGGTTTTCTTCCAGAGTAGTTTTGAAGGAGGTTCTTCCCTTCCAGGAGTGTAAGGCAACATGAATGAGCAGTGACCTCTCCCAACTGTCCTGTCATGTGTCCAAGTGGGAGAGCGAGTACGTAGGGGACAGACTTGCAGATGCCTGTGCATTTCCATTTCCAGCCACTGTCTCTCATCTTTGGCCCTGCAGGAGCAGAAGTGTGTCCCGGCCAGTGGAGAACTCTGCCCAGAGCTTCAGGAATGGTCCCCTTACTCACCAGGGCACCCCAGCAGGCACAGCAACCCCCCATTCTACCCTGGCAGGGCGTCTGTGGGTGAGTTGTTGGGGCTGGGGAGGAGGGTCCATAGTGGGCTCACGGAGCCCTGTATGAGATCTGTATGAGCACTCTCCCAGGGAGAGTGGAGTCAGTCATGTCAAGGTGCTACTGTGTGTCCTCAGCCCTGAGGTCCAAAGATCTAGCAATGACTTCCCCTCTCTGAGATGTTTAATCTTCTATCAGGGACATTTCTTAGCTTTTCAGACCACCTCTCCATAGCAGCCTGGGAAATAGGAAGCCATAAAGTGAGTTCTCCCATTTTACAGATGCAGAAAGCCAATAGTTTGCACAGGTCTGGGGCAGGCTGGGTGCTTTGGGGTGATTGTTCTTACCCAGTCCATTTCTAGGTACTGTTCCCCGGAGTATGACCCCGAGCACCACTGTGAGCTCCATCCTGAGGAACCCCATCTACACTGTGCGTAGCCACAGGGTCGGCCCATGCAGCTCTCCGCCTGTGCCCAGAGAGGTCGGCCCCCAGGGTTTGCACCCCAGGTATGTAAAGTCACCCACCACTTACCTGCACGCCAGCCGGCCAAATTCGTGTGCACAAAAAGCTACTGGTGCACAGAGTGGCCCATGGGCAGAGAAGCGTCCCTGCCAAGCTGAGAAGGGGCTGGTTAGAGTAGCGCTGGGACCCCAGGAGGAGTGAACTTTAAGGGTGTTCTCTTCATTCACCAACAAGAAGCTTGAAAAGACATTTAAAGGTGCCTGCGTGGCTTAGTCAGTTAAGCATTCACCTTCGGCTCAGGTCGTAATCTCATGGTTCATGGGTTCAAGCCCCACATCGGGCTCTCTGCTGTCAGCACAGAGCCTGCTTTGGATCATCTGTCTCTCTCTCTCTGCCCCTCCCCTGCTGGTTCTCTCTCTGTCTCTCTCTGTCTCTCTGTCTCTCTGTCTCTCTCTCTGTAAAATAAAGAAAAGGCATTTAAAGAGAGAGTGATGGCAGCTGGTGCTTAAGTGCTCACATGCCAGGCACTGTGCCGGACCATTTAAACCTCGTCTCTTTTGGGGTGCCTGGGTGGCTCAGTAGGTTAGGCGTCCAACTTCGGCTCAGGTCATGATCTCACGGTTCATGAGTTCGAACCCCGCGTCGGGCTCTGTGCTGACAGCCCAGAGCCTGGAGCCTGCTTCGGATTCTGTGTCTCCCTCTCTCTCTGCCCTTCCCCTGCTCGCACTCTGTTTCTGTATCTCTCAAAAATAAATAAACGTTAAAAAAAAAATTAAAAAGAAAACAAACAAACCTCGTCTCTTGTAATTGCCACAGTGACCTTGCGAGCTAAGGACTGTTGTTGTCTCTGGTGTATAGATGAGGAGACTGAGCCTTAAAAAGTGAATGGACTGGCTCAGGGTCACCCATTCCTTCATTCGGTTGTTTGACAGGTTTTAATTTTGCACCTACTATGTGGCATGGACTGTACTAGTTCCAGGAGACTATACAGTGGAGGACTAAACCAGTGAGCTTCTTTTCATGTGGTCTTTATGTTGGCGTGTGGGAGGCAGAGAGAAAAATGAACAGAGTGATACCAGGTGATGTTGAGTAGCTCTGAAGACCGCAAAACGGAGCGACCAGCTAGGCTGTGACTTGGAAGAGGGTGGACAGTTAGATTGGGTGGGCGGGAGGGCCCTGCGGTGGGGGCAGAGTGGGGATGCTACCGGGATCCAGAGGCTGAGATGAGGTCAGCTACACAAGACCTGGGTGGAGTCTCCAGGAAGGAGGGCCGTAGGACCACAGCCCAGGCACCTGGGAACAGTGCAGTAGGCTGGCACAGAGTGGGGAGCTTGGCACGGGTACAGTGAATCAGGAGAAGAGCACAGGTTATAGGGCACAGATCCTGTAGAGCCTGTAGCCATGATGCAACGTTTGGAGTTTTTCCTAGTTTAGGTTTTAAGCTGGGAAGAGAGATGGTCTCATTACATAGCTAGAAAAGGACATTGTTGGGCCTGATTGGAGGCCCCTGCTACGGGTGATGCCTGGGCTCTCTGCCCTCCAGCGTCCTAGGCAGCTGTCCTGAGTGAGGTATATAGGTTCCTCTCCAAGGTCCTTGGTGCCCATCCAGCCTCCCCCACCCATCCTGGAGGAGAGACACCACTTCTCTGGGCACAGACAGGATTCTGAGCCTGTTTTTTCCCGGTAGAGCCCAGTCCTGGTCCAGGGCCAAAGTGAGTATGCCACTCCTCTACCTTCACAGCCCTTTGTCTGTAGGCAGGACCCTCACTGGGTGCCGCCTCTGGGTATGGCAGTCTGTTGTCCCCAGCTAATGGCAGGTGGCTTCTGGGCCTCCCTTCTGTGGGCTCAGGGATGTGTTGGGCCAGGCCCGCTGCTTGTTTCTCCCCAGCGGCTGGGTCTGGTTCTGGTCTTCTCCTGATGCCTCACCTGTCTGCTTCTCTTGCAGCGTCCAGCATCAGGGACGCCTGAGCCTGGATCTGAGCCACAGGACTGGCAGTGACTACTCAGAGATGAGAACCTCTCATGGGTCCAACTCTCTGCCCTCCAGCGCCCGCCTTGGTAACTGTGCCACTGGAACCTTCTCACCTTAATGGGGCCTGTTTTCCTCTCTGCCTGCATCCTTGTGGCCAGGCCTCTCGGTGGCCTGCCCCCATGGGCCCTTCTCTGCTCCTGGGGCTGAGCTTGGCTCCACATTGCACTCAGAGTCATCTCCCTTAGCCTTCTGTGTCTCTTAGGCCTTCCCTAGCAGCCACGTGGTTGTTCCAGGTGACCCATGGCGCCCACGAGCCTTACTCTCTGTCCCTGAGCCTGTCAGCGATTCCGGGGGTTTGTATCACTGCTCACTTGTGGGAAATGGAACCCAGAGAGAGAGACTGGCAGTTCCCTCACATAGGCATTCCGGTGGTGTTGCTTCCAGCCATGTGGGGTGGAGACAAGCAGTTCCCTCTGTCACTTGGGTTACTGTCCTTGTCCAGGGCTAGGAGTGAGATTTGTGGGATTCTGCTCTGGAGTGGTCCAGGCCCGCAGTTTACTCAAATACTGGGTTAATATCTGCTTTCCTAGACCGTTTCACATTTAGGCACCTTCAGGGGTAAGTAGCAGGGCCTGCTTTGCATTTGTCCTGACTGTGCCTCTTTCCTAACTACTGAAGGGGTGGTGAAGGAGCAAGGGGTGGTGTTAAATCACAGCCCTGAAGTTTTGTCCCCTTGTGGAACCACAGGGTCTTCAAGCAACTTGCAGTTCAAGGCGGAACGCATTAAAATCCCTTCGACACCAAGATACCCACGGTCTGTTGTGGGCTCCGACAGAGGTGAGGACTCAGCACTCCTCTCCTCTCCTGCTAGCTGACTCCAGCCTCATTGTGTGCATTGTCTGGGTGCAGCGGGCAACCTCCTCCTCATCCCAGCCAGTCCGTGCATGCCTCAGGCCTGGTGATACGGGGGATAGAGAGGCCACGCAGAGCCCGGCACCTAAATTCGAGACCATGTGGTGTGGCCATGGTGTGGAGCCAACCGTGTGCCTGGATCACATCTCCCTCTTGGTCTCGGCTACAGGAGAACGGAGATGTGAGACTGCGGCCCGAATTACTTTGCACCTCTCCCGGCAGGTTCGTTGTCACATTCTGAGTGCAGCACGCCTCCCCAGTCACCCCTGAACATCGACACCCTGTCCTCATGTAGCCAGTCCCAGACCTCAGCCTCCACGTTGCCCAGGATTGCCGTCAACCCCGCGGCCCTCGGGGAACGGAGAAAGGACCGGTGAGCGGGACCGGGCATCTGTGCCGTGGGCATGGCAGTGGGCGGTGTGTCCCTGCAGGGGGCGGGGCTTGTTGGGAGAGGCAGCAGGTGTGGGAGGGTTCTGACAGGGTTGATCCCAGGGCCAGGCTGCTTTGGGTCACCTAGCGTTCTCTGGTGTGTTGCTCCAAAGCTTCACCAGGAAGCCCTGCCACGGGGTGGTATGCGTAGGGGGCAAAGTGAGGGGCAGATAGGCTGCTTCCGCTGAGTGTCCACGAGAGGTGGTGAGCTGTAGCAAGTGATACTGGACCACCTGGTGGTGACGATGCAGTGGCACCGTTCACTGCTTCCCTGGCCCTTGATGAAGCGCTTCCGTGTCACAAGTCAGGAAATGCTCACAGTGACCCCATGAGCATCGTTATCACCGTCATCATCATTATTGGCTCTGTTTTACAGATAAGGAACCTGAGGCCAGAGGTTGGAGTGACGGGTCTGTGGTCACGTGATTGGTGGCCAGCCCACCTTTATTAGAATCAGGTCCCGTCCTTACTCTTTGCTTTTTGGCCTCAGGACACACCTGCATCGCTTGCCCCCTCATTCCCAGGCTTTTTTTTTTTTTTTTTAATTAAGTAATTAATTTATTTTGAGAGAGAGAGAGAGAGAAAGAGTGCTCATGCACATTTGAGTAGGGGAGGGGCAGAGACAGAGGGAGAGAGAATCCCAAGCAGGCTCTGCACTGTCAGCGCAGAACCCGACTTGGGGCTCGATCTCACGAACTGTGTGAGATCATGACTTGAGCCGAAATCTAGAGTCAGACGCTTAACCGATTGAGCCACCGGGTGGCCCCCACTGAGCTTTTTATTGTGAAATAAAATATACACAGAAGAAAACATACATAAAGCACAGAAGTATAGCTTAGCCATTTATTGGTTTATTGTAAAATGTTGCCCAATCTGCTGAGGTTTCAGGTTAACTTAAGGCTGGTATCAGTCCAGACATGCTTCCTCTGAGGGGTCCCTCACTCCCCCCACAAGCTCTGCACACCTCACCCAACTCTCTTGTTCTTCACAGTAGAATTTACCAGGTCATACTTATAGTGAAGAGGTCCTATCCAGATCCTAAACCTTCAGAAGATCTGATGAAACTCAAACTTGGCTTTATTGAATCACTTAAAAGCAACAGAGCCACTCTTGTTCCCCTCAAATCCAAAATGCTGAGGGCGCTCGTCACTGTGAGCCACGGAAGAGACCCTGCAGGGTGGGCCCAGCATTAGGAAAGTCCTTTGACTTGAAAATCTGAATTTGTAAGACAACCTAACAAGTAACCTAAGAACCTGGCACATACTAACTGGAGCACAGAAGTATACCTAAACGCCAACGCACCTTGGCCCACAGAAGAAGCATGTACGGTTCATGTGGGAGTGTCTCGCCCATGTGACATATACACAGGAGCACAAACCGGCACTAAGTCCTGGGTCTGGTGGGTGGTTTTACCTAAGCCCAGCTTAGGTCATTGAGAAACTAGGTGACAACTGAAGTGAGTTCCCTGGAAGCAGAAAGGGCCTTGTCACCTGTGGTCGGGTATCCCCTCAGTTCCTGTAGCGTACAGAGAACTGGGCACTGCTCTGGGGAGAGAAAAGTGTCCACATTCCTGCCTGCACGGTGCTCTAGTTGGAGGCATGAAATTTAGCATGTGTAGCCTGACTGAAGAAAAAGCAGCCTCTTTCCCCTGATTCTAAAGTACATTATCCTATAACTTCTCATTATAGAAAATGGGGAAAATAGAAAAGTGGAAGAGAAGTCACATATAATCTCCTCAACCGAAGATTCGGTTGCTGTTTCCCTTCTGTTAAGTGTGTGATGTACATTGTTTAAAGGCATGTTTTATTTGTATTTTCCATACAGAAATACTTGCTTCAAAGTATTTGTTATATCGTGAAGTATGCTTTGTTAATCTCTTTCACAACGCAGCCTTATTCTGAGAAAACTCTTGTGCCTACTGTAAGAAACTTAGATCATTAAGGGGATGAAAAAGTAAGGATCACCTCAAGTCCCTCACCTAGAGGTGCCATTTGGTAGGGTCCTTCATAGAGACGTCTCCATGCATGAGGAGACACGTGTACATGTACAGGTTTATGTAAATAGGATTACACCCACCTGTGTGCTCATGCAGTGTGTGCCTTCTGTGTCTTTCCGTGTTGGCAAATCCTGACTCATATCGTTCATAACGGCTTTGTGCCTTCTGTTATATGGCTCTTACCTCCTGCTTTTTTGAGATAGAAGTATGTTTTGGAGGTGGAACACAGGAAGGGTGATCAGCAGGGGATGAGGAGCCCAGACCAGAAACAAGATCTGCCTGCACCTGCTGTGCTGTCCTCCGAGGCTGGCTGGGGGTGTGAGGGTGGTGTGGTGGCTGCTGGATAAGGGTTCTTATAACTCCAGACTGCTAGTGCTCTGATATGTGTTGCGTCTGGAAGTGACCACGGGTGCAAGCCAGGGACTGAGGTGTCTGAGCTGCAGGGTCAGGGAGGGCATTACGGCTGGGTGAGTTTGGGAGGAGGAGAGGGCAGGGAAGGTGAAGGGATGAGTCAAGAAGATCGCCAGAGGACTGAGCCCTGGGCCGTGGGGTCCCAGCCCGAGGCCCGCTGTGCTGGAGAGACTACTGTGCCTCTAGGTGGCAGGGGTAGGGTGGCTCAGCGGCCTGCCGGTCTGTCTGGCAGTCTGTCATGGTCTGTGAGTCTGCCCCCACCCACGTGCTCTGGAGGGGAGCCCAAGGACGTGGTGCTCCAGCTGGCTCCTCCCTGGACCTTTGGCTGCGGTTTTGTCCCGAGAGGAAGAGCTTAGGACAGCACAGTCCTCATGGGATGATTTGGCATCACCTGGCCATCTTTCTCTCCGTTAGGTTCCAGGCGTCTGTCATCCTTCTCTGAGCATCCCTCTTTTCTTTCTAACTTTTTGCACCTTCCAGATGTCTTCACCACCACAGATCCCTCCTGAGACTGCCCGTGGCCACCAGGCCCAGGTTTTCCTCCCTGAGGAGTCTGAGGTTGGCCTGACATGAGGCCCCCGCCTGAGCCCCCTCGTGCCCTTGGCACGGTGGACGGCTGCCCCCGGGCCAGCAAGTGCATGGTCACCGCCTTGCTCCGAGCCTCCCTACTCCCTTTTTAATGGCTTGGGTTTGCGGCTTAATTTCCATGGTCATTGTACATCACCATATACTGGTAAATATAAAAAGTGATACTTTATATTGTTTCTTCTGGGTGACTGTCATCACAGGAGCCATTTCTTTTCCTCCTGGGGCATCTTGGGACCCCACTGGGGTTTGTAAATTGCACATTCTGTTGAGGCAACTCTCACGTATGAAACTTTGCGCTTTTTCCCTGCTATATCAGTGTTTATAATTCACATGGCCCATTTTTTGTGTCTTTGGGACTGGGTGCTTCTGTGTCCATTTGGGGGTGTCGTGCTTATATTGCATGAGGTTGTGGGAATGTGTACCACTGCCATACAAAGTGGGGTCATTGTGTTTTCATCCAGCTGCGTCATTATAGGAGCACCTGGCGATCCCTGGCCCTTTCTGCGTAGCCGATTGCATGCCCGACTTCAGATTTTCCCCATCCCTTTCCTTTGTGTTTGAGTCCCCACAACTGTTGGCTCTCTTCCAAGGCCCTATGTGGAGGAGCCACGCCACGTCAAGCTGCAGAAGGGCTCGGAGCCTCTGGGCATCTCCATCGTGAGTGGAGAGAAGGGCGGGGTCTACGTCTCCAAGGTGACTGGGGGAAGCATCGCCCACCAGGCTGGCCTCGAGTATGGGGATCAGTTACTTGAGGTAAGTGGGAGCTGGCCTTCTGCACTTTGTACTTCCCTCCGCCTTTCCTCCCCCGGTCCCCACCCCCCACCACATCACCAAGCGTGCTCTGCATGTTTCCTAGTTCAATGGCATAAACCTGCGGAGTGCCACGGAGCAACAGGCCCGGCTCATCATTGGACAGCAGTGTGACACTATCACCATTCTGGCCCAGTACAACCCACATATGCACCAGCTCAGCTGCCACTCTCGGTCCAGGTGAGGGCCTGGCCTCTATGGGGGCCATCTGGGCTGGGGGAGGAGAGAGGGTGCAGCCAAGGTGCTAGCTGTATGTTCTGGGCCGTTTGGTTGCTGTAAGAGGGGAGTTGGCCAGCCCTGGACTTGGGGAGAAGGACATATAGGGGGAGGATGTGAAGTAGGATACCTGAGGTGTGGGTTTGGAAGCATGTGGCTGGGTCCCCCGGTGCAGCAGGAAGCCCCACACAGGTGTGTGGTAGCCAGGAGCTGAGGCCCTGGGGGCAGGATTCTCACGCAGAGTGTTCTGGCCCTCAGTCCCCGAGCAGACGCTGCCTGTCTCTGCCCCTGAGCTGTGGGTTGCAGGGCACGTGAGAGAAGGGGAGCACCTGCCCCTGCCATGCAGCACTGTGCAGCTCAGCGAAGGGGGCGGGATGTGCAAACACAGTGAATGTGTGTGCCCCCAGGCCGGCACCTTCAGAGAGGACCCCCTGGTTGAGGACGGATGGGGAGGAGAAGACAGGCAGATCCTGTCGGGTGGATGACCCGAGTCCAAGCTCCCAGGAGAGCTACTCTTCTCAGGGCTCAGAGCCATGTGACCCGGTCTCTGTTCACAGCCCAGCCCTGGTCACCGCCAGAGAGCGGGTGGCTGGGGACGGCTGAGGACTGTGTGCCTTTCCTTACTCTTCCTGACCTCGGTCCCCAGCTCCCACCTGGACCCTGTTGGCGCTCACTCCACTCTCCAGGGCAGCAGCGCCACCAGCCCGGAGCATCCCTCTGTCATCGACCCGCTGATGGAGCAGGACGAGGGCCCTGGTGCCCCGCCGGCCAAGCAGAGCACCCCCAGTTCCAGGTCAGCAAATGCGTGCTGTTCCCGCATCTGCTCCCCGGCCCGGTGGGGTGGACAGGCAGCCATCGCTGTGGCCTGAGCGCATCCTGCCGGCGTCCCCCTGTGCCGCAGACCGCAGAGCAGCTTGTCAGGATCTGGGATGGGAAGCGTGCCATTCCTTCTTCCTCCCTCCGTCCCGACCTTTCCTCACTTTCTTGTTTTTCTCCTTTTTTCTCATTGACTTGTTCTTAGCTCTGCCTCCTTTCCTTCCTCCTTTTTTCATCTACTCGTTTTCTGACTGTCTTTAGACAGAATTCCACAGTCAACACCCAACCAGGACCTGGGCTGTGGCCATCACCAGCAGTCGCCCCCAGGGAGCCACGGGTTTAGAGGGTGACAGGCAGGTGTCCAGGCATGTGCAGCATGTGCTGGGAGAGCCACTGTGGGCCATGACGGAGCAGTCAGTGAGAGTGTGACAGGGAGCTGTGACAGTTAAGTTGAAATGTTCAGGGTGAGCAGGGGTTAGCCACGCAAGTGGTGGGCATGGAGAGGGGTCAGGAGGAGGGGGTCAACTTTTGTGTAGCAGCACGATCCAGAGGGAAGATGGGGAGAGGGCCGCTGGGCCAGGGCACATGGCAATCATTCTGTAGTTCCGGACAGAGCCATCCCCTTGACCAAGCCCCGGCCTCACCCAGGATGCAGCCACCTTGGTCCTCTGCCCTGGGTCCATCTCGCTGGAACCTGTCTGCAGTAATCACAGCTGGCCTGTCCCCTGGGGCCCCCTCATCGGTGACAGGCACTGTCGTGTTGCCTCCACTCAGTTTGCTGGCACTCAGTCTCCCTCCTACATTGTGAGTTCCTTGATGGCAAGGGGCCCTCTCTTCGTGGTTTAGCATGGTCTCTGGGCCATAGAAGCTGCTCAGTAAACATTGCTGAATGGTTTGTTTTGTGCCCTGAATCATGAGACCGGCTCTCAGTTCTGGCAGAACAAGGTCAGGAGAACACGTGCCGTCCAGGTGGGGAGAGACGCTGCCTATGGCGCTCGGCTGGCAGCTGGGCCAGGAAGTAGGGGTGTTGATTTCTACTCGATCCCCAGCTCGTTTTCTCAAGTGGGGCCACGTTTTCACCTCTACAAACCCCAGCAGCCGGCCTGTAAACCAAGTCACTAGAACCAGAACCCAGATGGAACCACCTGTCAGCTCCCAGTGGTTCTGAGATCTCATGGAGTGAGCGGAAAACTGTCCAGTCATTAGCCTGTTTGGTCGTTCATGCCCTGCTCCCCGCTGTGTGCGACTGAGGAACTTTATTTTCCTAACCAAAAGGATGGTGGGAGAAGCCAACAAGAAGACCCCAGAGCCGAGACTTGTCTTCATCAAAAAGTCCCAGCTGGAGCTTGGCGTGCATTTATGTGGAGGGAACCTGCACGGGGTGTTTGTGGCTGAGGTGGAGGATGATAGTCCTGCCAAGGGCCCCGATGGCCTTGTGCCAGGAGACCTCATCCTTGAGGTGAGTTCTGGGCTGCCGAGCAGCACGCCCGCCCTTCTCTGCCCACACCTCTGGACTCTTGTGATCTCAAGTGGCCCAGGAGGCAGAGAGCACAGCTTCTTGTCTGGTGCCCCCTGTTGAATGCTTTGAGGATCCTCGGGGTGGGTCACAGGGATGTGGGCAGGGCCCTGGCTTGGGCGCTGGTGTCGGGAGGGAAGCAGGAGGCAGGATGCTCTGCTGTGTGAGCAGCAGGACTGTGGTCTGATGGAGTGTCTTCTCCCTCTGGCTGGGTCGACCCCTTTGATGGGGGAGAGGGCTCATAGGTGTTCAAAGACACAAGTAGCACGAGTGAGATAAAGTGCCATGTTTTATAACCCTTACTTGCTGGGGAACTGGCACAGGGTCTCTCCTGGGAGAAACTGTTGAGGGTAGGGCGGACACTGGCAGAGGACTGGCAGGTCCAGACTGCCTCTGGGCAGAGGACTAGGCCTTACCTGCAGAGGTGAGGCAGGCAGATTCCCAGTTGAGGGGATCTTAAATCTCTGCCTTGTCCCACAACTGCCCACTCATGGGTACCCAGGCCGCCCCGGCCCCTGTCCTCTGACCTCAATTCCCTGTCCTTGGGCAGTACGGCAGTCTGGACATGCGCGGCAAGACGGTGGAGGAGGTCTATGTGGAGATGCTGAAGCCCAAGGACGGTGTCCGTCTCAAGGTGCAGTACCGCCCTGAGGAGTTTACCAAGGTGAAGGGCCTGCCTGGTGACAGCTTCTACATCAGGTACCAGGGGCCAGGGCTTCTGGGGATTCAGGGCCAGGGGCGGGGCTTCCTGAGGAGACTGGTCCTGATGAGTGTCTCTGAAACACAGAGGGTGGGATCAGGGTCCTTGTTGCTTGGGTCCCAAACCACAAGTTCACAGTGAGATGCTTATGACTTAGGAAAATGCCTGAGGGTTTGCAGGACCACACAGGCTCCCTAGGGTTTGGGGCCTGGGAAATTTTGAGGCCACAGAACCCCATTTTCCAGTGGGCTGCACTCTTCTCCTGCCCTCCCCCCCGACCCAAGTCTGCAGATTCATCTGCAGTGTGTGCCCAAAGTGCTTTATGACTTGTGTGTGGCTCAGACAGCAGGTGTTGTCTAGAAGGGGCTCACAGTTCCTTCATGTTCTCTAAGTTCTGAAGCCACAATGAATAAAAATGCCGATCAACTAACTGTGTACCATAAGGTACAGGTCTCTGTCTCTAGGACATCTTCCTTGGTGGGAGATGACATTTCCATCCTGAGGAGTTTCCATTCTACAGGAACCATTGACCTTGACTCAGGGAAGAAAGTCCTTCCATTTGGAAGGGGTGATATGGTTTTGGTCCTTGGCAACAAGATCTTTCTCTGATGGATGTGAGGCAGCCCTTGTCCCCAGGGAGCCCCCGGTCTCAGGGAGGCAAGGTGACTTTGTCTGTTACGTTAAAGCCGGGGCTCCCTCCTTTGGGAATTGCCACCAGGAAGGGGAGAGGTGGGTCCTGATTGTGGCCTGGGAAAAGCTTAGAGCAGGGGGACTGTCCCAGGAGACTGGCTGCCAAGTTGTGTGGCTGGTCAGTCCTCCAGTAGCCAGCAGCTTCTGATCCCGGTCCTTCTGTCACCTGGTCCAGGACCCTCTACGACCGGCTGGCCGAGGTAGAGCATGAGCTGAGCTTTAAGAAAGATGACATCCTCTACATTGACGACACTTTGCCTCAGGGCACATTTGGGTCCTGGATGGCCTGGCAGCTGGACGAGAATGCCCAGAAGATCCAGCGCGGGCAGATCCCCAGCAAATACGTGTAAGTGTTCGTGTCTGGGCTTGGGGGTAGGGTGGGGCCCAACCTGGGGCTGTCCCACAGGATTGGGACGCATTCCACCGTGCACCCTGGCTCTGGTCTGTATGTTTTGCCCACACCGCTTGTCCAAAAAGCTGCTCCTAGCACAATTCAATGTTTGTAAGTCACTGCTATATGGAAGCACGGTGGCAACTTAGGAGACATAACTTTTTTATTTTTAACCGATTTATTGAGATATATTCATCCACCGTGCAGTTCACCCAAAGTGTACAGGTTCAGTGGCTTTCAGTGTATTCACAGCCATGTGCCACTGTCCCCAACATCCATTTTAGAGCCTTCCCATCACCTCAGAAGCAGCCCTGTCCCCGTTAGCTATTAGCTGCCTCCTGCCCCTGCTACCCGAGGTGGCCATGACTGCTTCCTGCCCCTGTTGAGTTCCCTGTTGTGGACTTTCACGCGAGTGTGGTCTTCCGAGACTGGGTTCTTGCTTGCACTTAGCATAACCATTTTCAAGGTGGTTTCATGTTGCGGTGTGCATGCGTGTCTCATTCCTTCTTTTGGCAGGAAGTGTAACTTGTCCTGTCACCAAGGGAGGGCTGTCCTAGCAGCTCCTTTTGACACTCACCTGAGTGTAGCAATTGTCCCGCTCTGAGAGCTCCCCCAGCACTGGGGTGTGTGTTGCCCCCACAGCAGTGGTCCCAAGGGGTCCTTGGTGGCATGGGTGGGTGATGTGGCCAAGGAACCTGGAGAGGAGTGTTGGAGCAGCCTGGAGTCCTGGCTCGCACCCTCTGCACGGGCAGGGCAGGACGGGCGGGAGGTGGTCCCTAGGCCCTTTCCAGCACCACTGTTCCCTGTGACCACAGGATGGACCAAGAATTCTCCAGGAGACTCAGCATGTCTGAAGTCAAAGACGACAACAACGCCACAAAGACGCTGTCGGCAGCTGCACGCAGATCCTTCTTCCGAAGGAAACATAAGCACAAACGCAGCGGGTCCAAAGATGGGAAGGACCTCCTGGCCTTGGACACCTTTTCCAACGACACCATTCCACTCTTTGAAGGCAAGGCTGAGCACACTTGCTCAGAATTAGGTTTGCCATTGACCGCAGAAACCGCACAGCAGTGACAGTGACTTAGACAAGATAGAGGCTTGCTCTGCTCTCGTGCAGAAGCAGTTGTCTGGGTTGGGGTGGCGGCGCAGCTGTCCCCAGGGCCTGCCCTCTGTGTGACATTGCAGCTCCAGCCGTCACATCCGTGTCCAGGCAGCAGGAAGGAGGATGGGGCAAGAGTGTGCTGCAGCCGCGTGCGCCTCTTTAAACGGCTTACCTGGAAGTCCCACCGTGTGACTTCTGCTCACATCTCATTGGCTACTTGCATCGGCAAGAGACCCTGAAAAAGCAGGGTCTTAGCTGGCACTGTGCCGGCCTCAGTACCTAGTAAGGAAGAGAGGAAGGATTGGCATTGGATGGGCGGAAGCAGCCTCTGCTCGATGCGTTGCTCCTGGTTTGTTTCGGGGTTATCATAGGCTGTTTGGTGGTAACCGAGAGCCACCAGTCTCTGCGGATCTTTGGCCTTTTCTGGCTTCACTCCTGTGTCCATTGATGATTCTTACAAGATCTTTCCAGGACCAGGCACCCAGCCAGGGCTGGAGTTGCATATTTGGGAGCGTCAGACATCCCCTGGCAGATTGCCCTTGTGGAAAGGGTGCACTTGTCCTGTAAAGCAGGAGGCCCTTGTGAATGCCGCTCCTGGGACCCGGGTGTGTGTCCAGTGTCCTAGAATGTCGCCCTCACGGGCAGGCAGGCAGTGAAGGTGGCATTGAGCAGCAGCCAGTAGGATAGCTGGTTTCTTCCTTCCCTGCCTTCCTCCCCTCCTCCCTTTTTTATTTTTAAAATTAAGGCTTTAGGCACAGGGGGTTGAGTGAATCCCACCCTTGTTCATGGTCTCTGTCTCTCCCCGTCAGGACAGGGTTGGCAAACCCCAGCCAGTGGGCCACATCTGTTTTTCTGTGTCCTGGAGCTAAGAATGGATCTTTCTGTGTAGTCTTTTCTATTCTACTCTATTCTACTCTACTCTATTCTTTTCTTTTCTTTTATTATTTTATTTATTATTTTGTTTTTATTTTTTTAATATTTATTTACTTTTGAGAGACAGACAGAGAGACAGTGTGAGCAGGGGAGGGGCAGAGAGAGAGACACACACACACAATCTGAAGCAGGCTTCAGGCACTGTACTGTCAGCACAGAGCCCGATGCGGGGCCTGAACACAAACTGTGAGATCATGACCTGAGCCAAAGTCAAGCGATTAACCAGCTGAGCCACCCAGGCGCCCTGATGTTTACATGTTTAAATGTAAAATGTAAGAAAGACTATCTTTAGCTGCATGAACCTTTTGGCAAAAACCTTTGCTTGGTTTTGTTGATCTTTACAGAAAAATCTGTTGATATCTTAAAGCAAGGTTTTGTTCTTTAGTTTTTTTGTTTTTTTCCCCTTTCATTTTTTTGATCTTTAGTTTCACATTCCCCTTCCCCTTTTCCCGTAGACACCATCTCTGGTGTCTTCCATGCGTGTCCTGGGGACGTCTTTGAAGAATAGAAATTTGTCCATTCTTCGTTTGGTTCTTCGGGGTTTTTACGTTACATATTTGGAAATTGTGTTTAGGCACACACACCTTTTGATTTATGATCCTTCCTTGGTAAATTGACCCTTTTGTTCATTATGAAATAATCTTCATCTCTATTAATGTTTCTTGCCTTAGAGTCTGTTTTGTCTGAATTGTGACACCCATTTTCTTTTTGTTAGTTTTTGCATAGTTCACCTTTCCTGTCTCTCTCGTTTAAACTGTTCCGTAGCTTTATATGTAAATGTCTCCTGTAAGCAGGTTGTAGGGTGTTTTTGTTTTTTTTGTTTTTTGTTTTGTTTTGTTTTTTAATGTTTACATATTTTTGAGAGAGAGACAGACCATGAGCGGGGAGGGGCAGAGAGAGAGGGCGACACAGAATCTGAAGCAGGCTCCAGGCTCTGAGCTGTCAGCACAGAGCCTGACACGGGGCTCAAACTCAGAGACCGCGAGATCATGACCTGAGCCAAAGTCAAATGCTTAGCCAAGTGAACCACTTACGCACCCCTAGGGTTTTTTTGTTTTTTTTTTTAAACCCACTGTGACAATTTGTCTTTTTTCATTTTTTGAGATATCATATATGTAAAGAAAGTGCACATACATTTACAGAACAGTGTATGACATGAGCTTTCACAGTCTGAGTGAGCATACTTGTAGCAATCTTTATCATCTGATCAGAGTATTTAATTACCCGATTAAATATACTGGTAGGTTTGGATTTACTTTTACTGTCTTACCATTTGTTTTCTGTGGTTCTGCCTGTTTTATGTTTCTTTTGTTTCCTTGCTTACCTTTTTTTTTTTTTTTGGCTGCATCAAGTATTTTCATTATTCTGTGTCCCCCAGTCCGTCTGTTCGTTTTCCTAATTGATTTTGTTTGTTCCTTGGGGGGTTGCAGGAGGCCTCACGGCGTACGTGTCTGCCTCAGCACCAACATAAGTCATCACTCTGGCCATTTCCCTAAAAATTCTAAAACACGGGAAGCCTCTGACTTCCAGGTACCTCCTCCCCGCCATTCCCGTTACCACTTTCATTCGACGTGTATTTTGAGCCGGAGACCGTATCGTTGGTGTGCACGCCAGTCATTCACTTGTAGGCGCCCTGCCTCCTGCTCTTCACGCCTGCCTGCAGCTCTGCCCCCCGCGCATGCTCCCTCCTTCCCGCCGAGCAGCTACCTTTAGCATCTCTTGTTTCCCTGCTTCCTTGAGATAGAGTCGACATGTAACCCTGTGTGGGTTTAAGGTCCACAACGTGATGATTTGTTACGTGTGTCGCGCAGTAGGTACCATAGTACCACAGCAAGGTGAGTTAACGTGTTACTTCACCTCACATAGTGGCTGTTTTGTTGTTGCTGTGGGGTGACCTTTAGCACTTCCTGTCATGCAGGATCCTGGGCGACACATTCTCTCCCTGTTTGCTTATGTGTTTTCCCATCATCTTTGGAGACTTTCACTCCAAATGGAGTGAAAAATGGATATGGATATGCAAACGGATATGGAATTTTAAACGGGCAGTCTTTTATTTCTGCGTTTTCAAGATACGGTCTTCTGGCTTTCGTGGGGCATTCATTTCCTAAGGCTGCGGTAGCAAATATCACAGGTGTTGTGGCTAACACAATGTACGTTTATTCTCTCACAGTCCTGGGAGCTAGAAGTCCAAAATCTACCTTTGGGTGCAAAAAAAAAAAAAAAAAAAAGGCATGGCAGGCCCACACTCCCTCCAGGGCTCTAGGGGAGAATCTGTTTCTTACAGCTTCTGGTGGCTGCCAGCGTGCCTACACGTGTGGCCACATCACCAGCATCTTCACATCTCTCTGCTCCGTGTTCCTTCACCTTCTCCATGTTTGTCTGTCTCAGAACTCCCTCTGTCGCTCACAAGGGCCCACGTGATTGCGCTCAGGGCCCGGGTGATCCAGGATGAGCGCCTCCTCCGAAGATGCTTCACTCAGTTACTCTTCGCTCTGTAAGGGAACAGTCCCAGGTTCCGGTGCTGGGGGAGACTTGCTCTAGGGGGCGCGTTGCAGCCTCCCCCCACGTCGTTTCCGGTGAGAAGTCATCTTTCACGTTGTTCGCCGTGCGGAAGGTAACGTGTGTCTGACCCTTCTCCATCCCCCCGGCTGTCTTGAAGATCTTCCTTGTCTGCGTTTCTCAGCAGTCCTACCACGAGGTACGAGGTGTGGTTTTATGTCTACTCGGCTGGGGCTTCGGTGGTGGCGGTGGGTGGTTCTTAGCGCTTCCGGAATCTGAGGCCGGACGTTTTCGTCAGTTTTGGAAAAGGACGGTCCGGTGTTTCTCGTAAGCTCCTTCTGTGCTGTTCTTCTCTCTCCTGTACGTCAGTTGTTTGGCGATGTCCCTTATGTTTTATATGCCTTTCCATCTCTTTTTTTGTCTCCGTGCTTCAGCCTGGAGAGCCTGGATGTTTTCAGCAGACCTTTTTCTTGCTCAGTAATCCACATAACTTTAAATTTACCATCTTAACAGTTGTAAGTGTGGTACAGTTGAGTAGTGTTAAGTGTATTTGCACCGTTGTGCCCAAGACCTCTAGAACTTTTTATCGGGCTGTACTGAAACCGTACCCACCGAACACTAATTTTCCCTCCCCCCCCATTCCCCACCTTGACACCCCCATCACCTTCTACTTCTGTTTCTATGATTTTGACTACTTGAGACATTTTCATATGAGTGGAATCATACAGCATTTGGCTTTTTATGATGGGCTTAATTGCTTAGCAAATATCCTGCAGTCTCATCCATGTTGTAGTATGACAGGATTTCTGTGGATTTCTTTTTGTTTGTTTGTTTGTTTAAGGCTACATAGTATTCCATTGTGTATACCTACCCCATTTTCTTTATTCATCTTGCAGTGAATTTGGGTTCCTTCTGCCTCTTGGCTATTATGAAGAAGGCTGGATGAACATGGGTGTGCTAATATCTCTGCTTTTAATTCTTTTGGCTATATTACTGGGAGTGGGATTGCTTTATCGTATGGTTTCTATTTTTTTTTTTAATGTTTATTTATTTTTGAGACAGAGAGAGACAGAGCATGAATGGGGGAGGGTCAGAGAGAGAGGGAGACACAGAATCTGAAACAGGCTCTAGGCTCTGTCAGCACAGAGCCCGACGCAGGGCTCGAACTCACAAACTGTGAGATCATGACCTGAGCCAAAGTCGGACACCCAACCGACTGAGCCACCCAGGCACCCCTCTATTTTTAATTTTCTTGAAGGACCTCCATACTGTTTTCCATAATGGCTGCATTATTTCACATTTCCACCAACAGTGCACAAAGTTTCTGATTTATCTGCATTCTCGCCAACTTGTTATTTTCTGTTCTTTTCATGTGGCTATCCTAATGGGTGTAAAGGTCGTATCTGAGGGTAGTTTTTGATTTGCATTTCTCTTATAATTAGTGATGTAGAGCATTTTTTAAAAAAAAATAAACTTGTTGGCCATTTGTATATCTTCTTTGGAGAATTGTCCATTCTAATCCTTAGCCTGTTTTTAAAAATTATATGTCTTTTTGTTGTTGAGTTGTAGAAATTCTTTATAAAAATAGAACTACCCTGTGATCCATCAGTTGCACCACTGGGTATTTACCGAAAGGATACAAAAATACTAATTAAAAGGGATACGTGCACCTTGATGTTTATAGCAGCATTATCAACAATAGCCAAATTATAGAAACAGCCCAAGTGTTCATCAACTGATGAAGGGATAAAGAAGATGTGGTATATATGTACAATGGAATATTACTCAGCCATCAAAAAGAATGAACTCTTGCTGTTTGCAACAGCATGGATGGAGCTAGAGAGTATAATGCTAAGCCAAATAAATCAGTCAGAGAAAGCTAAGTGTGCCATATGATTTCACTATGTGGAATTTAAGAAACAAAATAAATGATCATAGGGAAAAAAAAGAGGCAAACCAAAAAACAGTCTCTTAACTATACAGAACAGACTGAGGGTTACCAGAGTGGAGATGGGTGTGGCATGGGTGAAATAGGTGATGGGTATTAAGGAGGGCACCTATTGTGGTGAACATCAGGTGTTCTATGTAAGTGTTGAATCACTAAATTTGATTCCTGAAACTAATATCACATTGTATGTTAACTAACTGGAATTTTTTTTTAATATTTATTTATTTTTGAGAGAGAGAGAAGGAGCAGGGGGCTGAGAGAGAGGGTGACACAGAATCCGAAGCAGGCTCCAGGCTCTGAGCTGTCAGCACAGAGACTGATGCAGGACTCAAACTCAAAAACTGTGAGATCATGACCTGAGCCAAAGTCAGATGCTCAACCAACTGAGCCAACCAGGTGCCCCAACTAACTGAAATTTAAATAAACCCTCGAAAAATCAATTCCGGATGTTAGCATCAGATGTATGTTTTGCAGATATTATCTCCCATTTCAGAGGTTGCCTTTTCACTCTATTATTTGCTTTGATGCTCAGAAGTTTTAAAATCTGATGTAGTTCCATTTGTCTGTTTTGCTTTCATTGCCTGTGCTTTTTGTTCTGTTCAAGAAATCATTGCCCAGGGCGCCTGGGTGGCTCAGTTGGTTAAACATCTGACTCTTTTTTTTTTTTTTTAAATATAATTTATTGTCAGATTGGTTTCCATACAACACCCAGTGCTCATCCCAGTGCTCATCCTCAATGCCCATCACCCACTTTCCCCTCTCCCCCACCCCCCATCAACCTTCAGTTTGTTCTCCGTTTTTAAGTCTCTTTTAGTTTTGCCCCCCCCCTCCCTGTCACTCTTTTTTCCTCCCTTCCCTCCCCCCCCCCCCGCATGGTTCTCTGTTAAGTTTTTCAGGATCTGCATATGAGTGAAAATGTATGGTAACTATTTTTCTCTGCCTGACTTATTTCACTTAGTATAATATCTTCCAGTTCCATCCACGTAGCTACAAATGGCCAGATTTCATTCTTTCTCATTACCAAGTAGTATTCCATAAACATCTGACTCTTGATTTCAGCTCAGGTCGTGATCTCATGGTTGTGAGATTGAGCCCTCCTTTGGGCTTTGTGTTGAGTGTGGAGCCTGCTTAAGATTCTCACTCTCTAGCTCTCTCTCTCTCTCTCTCTCTTTCTCTCTTTCTCTCTTTCTCTCTTTCTCTCTTTCTCTCTTTCTCTCTCTGCCACCCTGCCCCCCACTCTCACCTGTGCTCTTTCTCTCAAATAATAATAAAAAGAAATCATTGCCCACACCAATGTCATGAAGGTTGTTCTCTGTTTTCTTCCCAGAGTTTTATGATCTTAGGTCTACCTGTTTGGATCTTTATTTCATTTTGAGTTAATTTTTGTATATGGTGTAAGATAAAGGTCCAACCTCATTCTTTTGCATGTGGGTATCAGTTTTCCCAGCACCATTTGTTGAAGTCCTTTCCTGACTGTGTAATCTTGGCACTCTTTTCAAAAATCATGTAGCCATTATACAGGGTTTATTTTTGGGCTCTCTCTGTCTTCCACTGGTCAGTATATATGTTTTATGCCAGGACCACACTGTCTGATAACTGTTGTTTCCTAGTACGTTTTGAAATCAGGAAGTGTGAGGCCTCCAACTTTGTTCTTTTTGGATTCTTTTGGCTATTCAGGGTCCCTTGAGATTCCATATGAATTTCAGGGTTTTTTTTTTTTTTCTTTCTGCAAAAAATGCCATTGGGATTTTCAGAGGGATTGCATTGAATCTGTAGATTGATTTAGGTAGTATGGACATTTTAACAATACTGAGTCTTCCAGTCCAGAGCATAGGATGTCTTTCCATGTATTTGTATCTTCTTTGATTTCTTTTTGCAATATTGTGTAGTTTGTAGTTTACAAGTCTTTCACCTCCTTGGTTAGGTTGGTTCCTAAGTATTTTTTCCTTTGTGATGCTCTAGTAAATGGGTTTGTTTTCTTAATTTCTTTTTCAGAATGGTCATTGTTAGCATATAGAAAGTCAACTGATTTTTGTATGTTGATTTTGTATTCTGAAACTGCTGAAATCATTAGTTGTAACAGGTTGTGTGTGTGTGTGTGTGTGTGTGTGTGTGTGTATTCTCTAGAACTTGTTGCATAATTTTGTGTCATCTGTGAACAGATAATTTTAGTACTTGTTTTCTAACGTGGATGCTGTCTTTCTTTCCTGGTTTAATTGCCCTGGCTGGGATTCCCAGTAAGCCTGTTGGATAGTAGTGGCAAATGGGGGCATCTTTGCCTTTGTTTCTGCTCTTGGAGGGAGAGTTTTCCATCTTTTGCCATTGAATATGATGTTAGCTATGGACTTTTCATATGGCTTTTGTTATGTTGAAGTAGTTTCTGTCTGTTCTAGTTTGTAAAGTGTTTTTATCATGAGAGGGTATTGAGTTTTGTCGAATGCGTTTTCTGTGTCAATTGAGGTGATGTGGTTTTTGTCCTTCATTTTGTTAATACAGTGTATGACATTGATGGATTTTTGTATGTTGAGCCATCCTTGCATTCCAGGGATAAATCCCAGTTGGTCGTGGCATATGATGTGTTTTTTGATGTGTTGTTGAGTTCAGTCTGGTAGTATTTTGTTGAGGATTTTTGTGTCTATATTCATCAGGGATACTGGTCTGTAGTTTTCTTGTTGTGCTGAGGAATGAGTTTGGGAGTGCCCCCTCCTCTTCAATTTTTGGAAGAGTGTGAAGAGACTGATACTAATTTTTTAAATTTTATTTTGGTAGAATTCTCTGCTGAATAAGCCATCTTGTCCTGGGCTTTTTCTTGTTGGGAAGTTTTTTCTATTACTTGCAGTCTCCTTGTTATAGCTCTGTTCAGATTTTTAAAAATTACTTCATGACACAGTCATAATACATTCTATGTTTCTGGGAATTTATCATTTCTTCCAGGCTGTCCAGTTTGTTTACATATAATTATTCATAGTAGTTTTCTATAATCCTTTTTATTTCTGTGAAATCAGTTATGTCCCTTTCTTCACTTACTACAGTTACGTTAGGCTTCCCCCTTTTGTTCTTCATTATCCTAGCTAAGAGTTTGTCAATTTTGTTGACCTTACTAAAAAGCCAAGTCTTGGTTTCATTGATTTTTTTTCTGGTTTTCTGTTCTCTGATTTATCTCTGCTCTCTATTTTTCCCTTCCTTCTGCTAAATTTGGGTTAGTTTTTTCTTTTTTCCCCCTGATTCCTCAAAGCGTGAAGTTGGATTTTTGATTTCTTCTTTTTCAATGTCAGCATTTACTACCACAGATTTCCCTCTTAGGACTGCTTTTCTGCATCCTGCAAGCGTCGGTATGCTGTGTTGTTTTCATTTGTCTCCAAAGTTTTCTAAATTCCTCTCTGATTTGTTTCTTTGACCCTTGGGTTAAGAGTGACTTGTTGCATTTCCAAGTATGGGTCTGTTTTCCTTTTTTTTCTTTTTGCTGTTGATTTCTAGTTTCATTCCATTGTCAGAAAAGATATTTTATATAATTTCAGTCTTCTTAAATTAATTTTGTGGTCTATCCTGGAGAATGCTCCCTGTGCACTTGAGAAGAGTGTGTATTCTGCTGTTGCTGGTTGGAGTGTTCTGTGCCTGTCTGTTAGGTCCACGTGGTATGTAGTGCTTTGTGGTTCAGCTGCTCTTTCCTTATTTTCTGTCTGGCTGTTTTGTCCATAACAAAAGTGGGGCTTTGAAGTCCCTATGAATATTGTGTTGCTGGTTCTTCCTTCCGTTCTGTCAATGTTTGTGTCATGTATTTGGGAGTTATGATGTTAGGTGCATGTGTGTTTGTAATTGTTGTATCTTTCTGGAGAATTCACCCTTTTGTCATTATATGATGTCCTACTTTGTCTCTTGTGACATCGTCTGCCTGAGAGTCTGTGTAGGCTGCTAGAACATGACTACCTTGCTCTCTTTACATTCTCAGTTGCACGAAATAGCTTTTCTCTGTTCTTTCACTATTAGCCGGTGGGTATTCTTAGAACTAAAGTGAGTCTCCCAAACTGCATGTAGCTGGATCTTATTTATTTACCCATTCAGCCCATCCATTCACATGTAATTACTGATATGGGAGGACTTATTTCCACTTGAATTGTTTTCTGTGTGTCTTATACCATTTTTGTCCATCTCTTCCTCCCTTGCTGCCCGCTGTTGTATGCTTTGTGGGTTTCGGGTTTTTTTGTTTGCTTTTGGTAGTGACAGGTTTTGATTCCCTTCCCATTTCCCTTCATGTATATTTTAAAGAGATTTTCTTTTTGGTTACCATTGAAATTACATAAAACCCCTTAAAGTCTTAAAGTTATAACAATCCATTTTAAACTGATAATAACTTAATTTCAGTCTCCTGCAAAAATTCCATGTTACACCTCTGTGACCCCAACCCCATTTATGTTGTTGATGACACCTATTACCTCTTTTTCTATCAGTGTATAGATTAGCATAGATTTATAATTACTTTTATGCTTTCGTTTTTAAATATCTACACCAGATTTAGAGTGATTTACATGCCTACATTATGTTACTTCCAGATTCTCTATATGTATCTTTTCTCTTCCCAGGGAGTTTTATATTTTCTGTGGTTGGGTTTAATGACTTGTGAGATGTTCTATAGCTCTCTGAATCTGTAATTGTGAGGACTTCCAACAAAGCAGATTATTCAGGGAGGAACAGGAATCTTCTAAATTGGTATCCCACTGTGTGGAATGTTGATAGTCATTAGGGTAGAATATGATTCTTGCTCAAATAAGTTGAAGGCATAGTGAGTTGATGTCCATACACAGGGAAATGGAGGTGTAGACGCAGTGTATCCATGCATGGGAAGTTCAGAAGGAATGTGGGAGGGCAGTATGAATTAACAGGGATGCCTTCCGGAAACATAACACTGACTGGAAGAGGGAGGTGCAGAATGTTTATAGTGTTGTGTCATTTTTGTTGGGCACATGCACACACACAGCATATTTACTAGTCTTTTTTGAGTATGTAAAAATCAACATGTGACAACAACAAACATCTGGAAGGATGTACTTCCAGCTCATAATAGTGGTTATGAGGAGGCTGGCGGGGACCAGGACGGGAGAATGGGTGTCAGAGCTGTTTTGCCCTACCTGTGATGTTCTGATTTTTAAAAGGGAAGATGTGTTCATCTTTTCGTGGAGCAGTTCCTTTGCCCCAGGACTCCTCAGAGGCTTTAGTCAGAAATGCATAGGAGTTCCCAGATGGTCATTGTGGCCACCAAACCCTCCCCTGCTGACCGGAACAGGTCAGCTGGTCACCAGGTTGAGAAATGCTCTATAGGAAGCCATGTAGATATACACGGATAATCTTCATGTATGGAGGTGTGGAGGTGTGGAGGTGTGGAGGTGTGGGTGAGGGAGGGGACAGACTTCCCCTCAATTCTGCCCGTGAGCTTGGTGTGCCCAGGACAAGGGGACTCTCCAGTACTGAAAAGGCGAACCGTGCTGAGCTGCTCACTCCACCTGGCTCTGGATGTGTGGCCTGAAGCGGGCAAAGCTGCCTGGGCTGAGAAAGGTCAGGGCAGCAGTGGGTCCCCGGCCTCTCTCCCTTCCTCTGCTCCAGGCACGTGCCTGTGACACTGCCCCTGTCTCCCACAGATTCGGTGAGCCTTGCCTATCAGCGGGTCCAGAAAGTAGACTGCACCTCCCTGAGGCCCGTCCTCATTCTGGGGCCCTTACTGGATGTGGTGAAGGAGATGCTGGTGAACGAGGCGCCCGGCAAGTTCTGCAGATGCCCCCTTGGTAAGGGGCACCCTCTGTGCCTACTGGGCTATGTCCACCTGTCCCCTGGGGCTGCGTTCCACGGTGTTTCTGAGCCCTCCTGACTTGGGTCACATTGCTGTGTGCCTTCCGGATCTTTCTCTGGAAGTAAGGATGGCAGAACTGCTCTTCTGCACAGTGTCCTTGCCCAGAATGTGCCAGGACAGCTCACCATGCCAGGGGGCACCCTCATTCCCGTGTCTGTGCTTTGCAGAGGTGATGAAGGCCTCCCAGCAGGCCATCGAGCGGGGTGTCAAAGACTGCCTGTTCGTCGACTATAAGCGGAGGAGTGGCCATTTTGATGTGACCACGGTGGCTTCCATAAAGGAGATCACAGAAAAGGTACCTTTTGCCTCAGACCAAGGGTTAGGGTTTGAGCATTTGGGCTTGGATGCCTGGCCCTTTTGGATCTCTGCCTTGCGTGTTTCTTGGGCCTTCGGTGAACTTGCCTGTTTCCCTTTAGTCCAAGTCGCTCTCCTCGAGGGTTGCCCCCACTGCTTTTGTGTGCTTCCACGGTCACCAACAGGATGCTAGTCCCTGCGCACATGTCACCTCTGTCCCTCTGAGGGGATCTGATGGGAGCTTTGAACTCTAGGAAAGCCCCACACGGGGGATTCTACAGCAGGGTCCTGCATCTGCTCTGCTTATGTGCAGACGTGTTTACGTGTGCCTTGTTCTGGGGACAGGGCTCCCAACCTCCATCAGGGTCGCTGCCCCTGAAAGGATTAAGAGCCATTTCTGTGTGTCTTTAAGGCTCTTGAAGGTACTGGGGTCCGTTTGCCAGGCAGCATGAGGAAAAGTGGGGAAATCTGGAAGGGATATTGGAAAAGCAGCTGTTGAAGGTGTGGCTACTCCTTGGTCTCCTCCTCACTGAGTGAAGGAGGTGGATGTGCTCCAGTTAGGGGTGCTCCAGGAAGGTGGAAAGCCGGCCGACGTTGGGCTCCCTCTCTGCAGCTTGCGGGCATCGGGGAGAGCCACGTGCAGAGGGCCCGTGGTCTTTCCTTGGCTCACACTCTGCCCACAGGCTCAGGGAACCCCGGGACACGTTTCAGTCACAGCCACTCAAAAGACACGCACTCCCCTTCCCTGGGGCAGGCCCTGCTGAATCTCCATGTCTTCTTTTGCTCAATCTGGCAGAAGTGAGGCTTCTGAGGCCCGGCTGGGGGTGGGCTTTAAGAAAGTTCCCTGTATCTGGGCAGAGGAAGGACAGGAAGTTTGGAGGTGGGCCGTCCAGACCCCACTCCACCCTGGCTCCGAGCCTTGACCACCATCAGAGTTGACAGCTTGTGGGGGAGAGATTTTCTGGGGTAAGGCTCCCCACGGTTTTTCCTACGTGGTCTTCGTGGAAGACTGGTCATGCTGCCTGGTTCGCGGGTAAGACCTTCGTGTTTGTGTATGGAGTGAGGGAGAGCAGTGTGGGAGAGGTGGGACCCAGCAGTGGCAGAGAAAGGCAGCAGGTGTCCTCAGAAGGGTGTCAGTGTTTCTGAGACCCAGCCCACCGCCCCCTGCCTGTCCCAGGGCACTTACTCTTCCCCCTCCCCCCCTCAGAACCGGCACTGTCTCCTGGACATCTCCCCCCATGCCATCGAGCGGCTGCACCACATGCACATCTACCCCATTGTCATCTTCATCCACTACAAGAGCGCCAAACACATCAAGTAGGTGCCCGGCTCGGCGGGTCTCGGCAGGGGCCTTGCTGGGGATGGGGCTGCTGGCTCAAACGCTAGGCAGTGGGGGCGGACGTGGGAGAATGAGACGGGCAGTGTGTGTGGGACCCTCCCCGTCTCAACGCTCAGTCAGGCAGGGCTAACCAAGCACAGCCCTCCTCCCACTGCACCTTTGCCCTCTCTGGTTGCTGCCACGGTTCCCAGAGTATGCGCGGCTTTGTCTGCTCTGCTTCCTGGGCGTCCCACCCCTCTTTGCCCTTCTGCCTCTCAGCTTGGTGCTCACGGGGACACGGTGACTAGCTGACCTGGGCTGGATCCAGGTCTGCTAGGAGCTGGCTTGGGTCATGGATGAGCCTTTGTTTTCACTGAGCTTTAGTTTTCACACTGGTTGGGCTGACAGCTCGTCAAGCCCTCCCCTCCATTTTGCCTTTCTGTGCTTCTAAGCTTCCGGTTCCTGCACCTGGGGACCAGCTGGGGGGCGGGGGGGTGTCTGTTCTCTGTGTGCCCGCAGTGGGGCGCCCACCTCCCCCCTACTGCCCAGAGTACTCCATGGGGCCTGCAGGCTGTCGCTGTGCTTTACCAGAGGAGCGCATGGGGCCCTGTTGACAGAGGCCCTGTTACTCTGGAAGGCGGAGGGCCTTCCCGGGGAGGCAGGAGACTCAGCCTGCTTCTCTGGATGTCTGATAGGGAGCAGAGAGACCCCATCTACCTGAAGGACAAGGTGACTCAGAGGCATTCCAAAGAGCAGTTTGAGACGGCTCAGAAGATCGAACAGGAGTACAGTAGATACTTCACAGGTAGGTGTGGTATGGCCTTGTCCACCCGGACTTTTACCCAGGCAGCAACAAGTTCATCTCAGCACAGGTGCGGAGCGTTGAGCTCCAGCATTCTAGTTGGTGGCTGCGGCCATCTGCCCTTCACACCCTCCAGGGCGCTCCACTCTTGCCGTACGGTTTGGCGAAGAAAAAGCTGCACTCTTACCAGCTTTGATCTTCAAAGCACCGCGAACCAAAAGAAGCACTTCACTTTGTGGCTTTCAACCTCTGATGAAACCAGTCGTTTGTGGTGGGGTTAATTAACACTGGGCTCGCAGAGACAAGGACTGTGATTCTAATTCACTTGTAGGGACTGTTGTGATCTGGTTTCGTGTTTCTTGTGCAAAACAGTGGGTCTCAAAAACCAGACTCGGAGAGCTTCTATGTATGTGTATGGGAGTTTCAATCTCCAATCTGTCACAGACCAGTATTTAGTCAAATATGTTAGTAATTACTAGAGAAATGAAAATTTAAAACTCCAGAACTTACAAAATATAACCTTTGACTTTCTTCTCTTAGTTTCAACAGACATAAAATTACTCGTCACAGTTCAACAGCAGTTTCTAAATGCTCCCTGTCTATTTCTGTCCATACCTGTGGGAAGTGGCCGGGGACCGTTTTGTCTACCGGTGCTGTTCCATGGAGCACACTGAGAGCTCTGGGCTAGTGTCTACGGGACCTCTGGTGTTGAAAGCCTGCAGGGCAGGGCTGGCCATAGCTGGGGACGTATCATCATCTTGCCTGGGAGTCTTCACTGGCCTATGGGGATGCCCCGGCTCCTTAAACCCATTCTTGTTTCTGGAGAATCCTGCTGCTGATTGAACCATCGCAACAGAGCCCCAGACTGCTTTCCCATGTGCCAGGCTCCACATTGCAAGACTAGGCAAGCCCCACCCAGGGCATGCGGTGAGAGTGTGCAGTTGGTGTGAGTGGGCAGATCCTGGTCATCCCTGTTACAGGGGCCCACGAAGCCTGGCAAAAGAAAAAATTTTTTTTAAGTTTATTTATTTTTAGAGAGAGCATGAGTGGGGGAGGGGCAGAGAGAGAGGGAGAGAGAGAGTATCCCAAGCAGACTCTGCACTGTCAGCGCAGAGCCCAATGCGGGGCTCGAACCCACGAAACCGTGAGATCCTGACCTGAGCCAAAACCGAGAGTTGGATGCTTAACCAACTGAGCCACCCAGGCGCCCCTGAGCCTGGCAAAATTTGACACCAACCTTCATCTGAGCCCGCATTTTCAGCATCCTCCTACTCAACAGCTGAGCAGAGGGACAGATAAAAAAACCAAAGTTATTTGCACTCAACTCTTTTCTTTCTCTTCCCCAATTTCTTGCTGATGGAAGAGAGCGAGGAAAGAAAACCAAGCAGCTCCAAACAGGCAGAAAACCAGAAAGAGTAAAAGATGTATTTATTTGCCACAAGCCTGGGGTCTCACTCACTCTGAACTCAATGATGTGTTTGGGGGCTCTCTTGCAGGGGTCATCCAGGGAGGAGCCCTGTCGAGCATTTGCACTCAGATCTTGGCAATGGTCAATCAAGAACAAAACAAAGTCCTGTGGATTCCAGCCTGCCCGCTGTAGAAGAATGCCACGCTGGAAGTCGCTGCGGCTTGTCTGCCGGCATAAACGTCTGGCCCAGCTCCTTCTCAGTGACTGAAAGTACAAGTCTATCTGTATATAAACATGGAGGGGAAGGACCTGTGCACATGGACTCCGGAAGCATCTCCTCTGTAGACCCAGGGCCACAAGTGAACAGGATCCGGGCCCAGGCCATTGGACTGCCTTCCTCTCACACATGTGCTTTAAGACGAAATAAAAAAACACAAAAGACTTTCGATAGAGGGGTTCAACACCACCCTTTCTTTAGCCAGCCGATCAGAGATGCTGCAAAGACAACCTTTCAGATCACACGTTTACAAGCCTTTTCTAAGTATTGGTTGCTTATGTTTACTTGAACGGCTCCATGTTGTCGGTGCCCAGCCCTATCCCTCTGTCAGCCACCCCCCGTGTTGCTTTGGTGTTGGGTTTTGTTCCTGCTTTTAGCAAAATGACTCTGGAACCTCACTGGGGCCCACTTTGCTCTGGGAGGTTCCTGTCGGTGGGACCAGAGCTTCAAGAAACTTCCCACTCCACGGTGGCACCTCTCTTGGAAGGGACACGGTGACTGCGCAGGCTTAGCCGCTATTGTGGCAGGACCAGTGCCTTTGTAGGGCCGAGTCACCAGCAGCCGTGTTCTCCCTTCCTGCGCCAGGAAGACCACGTAGGCTTCCTGCACCCTCATTGCTCGGGCTTTCTCTCCTACCTTCCGTGTTCTTTCATTTCTTCTCCATCTGTGATTGTTGCATCCGCATTCTACCTGGGGTCACCACCACACCGTAGTTCTGGGCAGGGTGTTAGTTAACCGAGGGCTGGCGCGTGCTACTGGGACCTCTTCAGCTTGTGTAAATAATGACCGCTTTATCAGTGCAATTTTTGCAGGGTAACTCTTAAACGCTGGGGGCTGGGGCAGGTACATCAGCTGTCTCTGATGTGAAGACACTCGTGTTTCAGACTTTGAACCCAGAGCGCTTAGGGGAAGCTTAATGCCGAGTGTCCTCACTGTCAGACATCTAGAGAGCGGCTGAGGACCTTCTTAGTCTCGGTGACCGTGCTCCCAGCATAAACACAACCCCACAAGAACATCTTTGTTGGGGGTTCTGTTTTGGTTGGGTTTTCTTCTTTTCTTTTCTTTTTTCTTTTTTCTTTCTTTTTTTTTTTTTTTTTTTTGCACTTCTGATGCTGGATATCTCCGGCTGAAGATTTGATGTGGTTCCTCCTTAAACTGTGCGTCCTGTTAATAATAGGTACTGTACTGGGCTCCGTGGAAGTGTCACTGGGGTAGGACCTATATTTTAATACTATTCCTAACATTTCATTTTACTAGCAAGAAATCTTTGATTTCATTTTATTCTTTGTAATTCTAGACACTAGATTGTAGATTAGCCAAACTGACATTTTTTTAAAAAAAGGGATATATTTTCTTGCACAGTTGTTCAAAAAGAGACATGTGTCAGTCCTCAGTGCTGCCCTTTGTTTCACAGGTACGCGTCGTCTTCTAGCTCAGACAACCAAGACAGACGGTGGGCTGTCAGGTCCCACCTGGTGCCCTCTGGCTGTCTCTCTGGGTTGCGGCCCGAGTGGGACTGTGATGGTAGTGTGCACAGGTACTGTTCTGACAGACTGGGATTTTCTGTACTAAAACCTTACTTTGTATCAAAAGTTACACAGACTTTAGTACAATAAATAAAGGTCAATTTCCATAACTTGTTGCAATGAAGATACCTGTTTTTTAAATTGGTTTTCTGTCTGTTCCCCGTCCTTCGGCTCTCTGCATGTAGCCGGAATTGTCTGGTGTGCGAGGTTCTCTCCAGCGCCTGTGATGCTCAGGAGCCCCTTTGACCTGCTGCCTGCACCCTCAGCTGCTTACATTCAGAGCTGTGAAGAGCAAAGGAGATTTGAAGGACACGGAGATCCCCTAATGTCCTCAGTAAGGGGAGGAGGCCCAGGTCAGGCCCGGGGCTAAAGAAGGCCGCGCCTGGTGTGGGGGCTGTACTGTGATAGGACCCAGCATTGCAGTACCACGTAGGGCTCTCTGGAGTTCTGGGGTGGCAGGAAGCCCAGACTGGCCTCATTAGATGCGCCGAGGTCTCCGTCAGAGCAGAGTCCTTCTCCTCTGCTCTTTTCGCCTGGAGGCGTGCAGGGGCACCGCACCATGCCACTGCGGTGACCTGACCAGCGGGGGCCGACTTGGTGTTAGTATCCCCTTGGTCCTTTCTTGCTGGGTGAAGTTCCATCATGGACCTGCAGTCTTGGGCTCACCGGTGGCCACGAGAGTCACAGGGCTGTGTGGACTGTGGCAGCTGAGGTGTGGGGGTGGGGGGCTGGTGCGGCTGGCCGGGGCCCAGAGGGCCTCCTCTTTTTGTCCACGTGCACCCAGCCACCGGGCTGCCCAGAGCCAGGGTGAGAGCGGCAGCGGCTGCACGGATTTTGTCACCCACCTGGCAAATGGGGGCAAGGGCCACTTGTTTTAGCAATGGGTCTTTTAGTCTTATCTGTATTTTCCAAATCTCCTATAGGAAACTTGGTTTTCTGTTACGATTACAAGGAAAAAAACTACTATGGCTTTTTTTTTTTTTACTATGGCTTTTAACAGTGGAGGCCTGCTGAGTTGCTGAGATCCCAGAGCACTTGCTTCTGGATGCTACAAAGTACCACTGAGGGAATTCATGCTCGTCTCTAAGCCATGCCGAGACTGGGGCAGCAAGGAGGGCTGCAGAGGCAGATGGGGTTCTGCCCCAAGCAGGTGTCTGTCTCATGCAGGCTCAGATCCTTCTGGAAAGGCAGAGCTGACTTTCGTCCGGCCGTGAGGCCTTGGATGCATCACACTCGTGGCCTCAGCACCTGGGCCTTTGAAGACAAATGCAGGCTACATCATCTCTAAGACCCTTCCCGTACTGACATCCAGGGTAGGTGTGGGAAATGGGGCTTCAGCAAAACCCCAGCTCCAGGTAGCCTTTTCGGAGGTCAGAGGAGCTGCTCGACATTTCGTGCTTGCGAGTGGAAACTGACAGGGTCTGGGCTAGGAGCCAGGCTCCGCCCCAGAGTCTCAGACCTCTCCTTGGCTGGAACAAAGGGTTTGGTGCAAGGAAACCGACCTGCTGCCCGCCTTAGATGGACAGGGCAGAGGGCCACCTGGATCAGATACCAAGGATGGAGAGAAATACAAGGACGTGCAGGGCGGGCCTCAGAGCAAGCCTATGCCACCGGGGAGCATGTGGCTGGCGTCGGAGGGCTGATCCTCTCACAGGGCCTGCGGTGGCACTGCCCCCTGCCACTGGTGTTCGAACTTGCAGGTTTCATTGACCTTGTTTCGTCTGTCTATATCCTCACTGGCTCGTACCTGCCCGAATTAGTCTCTGGCTCTTTGATGGCTCCCCTTGATGTTCTCTTTGCAATTATGCATCTATCTATCTATCTATCTATCTATAAATATTTCAACTGTGAAGTGTATCCTACATATAGAATAGTGTGTACAATGTAATCGTACAGCCCAAACAACAATAAAATGGGCAGGGTGTTTCTCTTCAGGGAACACAACACTACCAATCCTTCAGAAGGCCTCTTAGGCCCAACATGGTCAAATTCTCTGCCTTTTCCACCAAAGGAAGCCGTGCCCTGACTTGTAGTTTAATAATTTCCTTGCTTTTCTGTTTTTATCCCCGACAGAGAGATCTTGAAAGAATATAGTGTTCAGTGTTGCAAACACCTGGCATCCAGTAGCAACTTAGCTGTGTGGGGAGAGAACAATATTGCCGCCATTAGATGAAGTTGGCCAGGAAGAGTAATGCGATCTCTGGGTCAGAGTGACTCTCAGCCCCCCTGGGAATTTACCGGAGCCCCTTCTGGGGGAGTCAGCACACAAGGCCTAGAATGGGCCCAGGGGCAGGGGGGTCGGGGCCGCCAGTCGGGGCACGTGGCAGCGGTGCCTTCCGTACACGAGGTCCTCACCGTCTGACGGAAATGTGATCGGAGGACTTGGGATGCTGCTGCTTGCGTGCTCACCACCGCCGTCTGGATTTTGCCAGCAACTCAAAGAGAGACACTGCTGTGGGATGGAATGCTGATACCTCAAGGTGATCTGCAGGGCAGGAAGTTTGTCAGCTCATGTCAAGACAAGCCTAGTAGAAATGAGAATGTGCACCAGGGTCACTGGATGCACTACTCTTAGCAAAGCCACGTGGAGAGAGAGACACTGGTGCTAACAGCCCTTCCCGTTTCTGTCTTGAGTCCCTGCCCCAAACCTGACTCGTTGCCCTTGAAGAAGTCTGGTGCCAGCTCTCATGCCAAAATCTCTCCTCTGCTTTCCTGGGGATTTTCATCATTTCTTTCTTGGGCTCTCCTCTCTCTTGACGGATCTCTTGTTTCTGGTGCCACTTGTGAGAAGAAAGGGTCAATATTGGAATTCTTTCCAATATTGGAATATCGGAATATGCAGGGTGACTTGGTTTACCTTCTCCTGACACTGTCTTTTAGAAGAGTTCTGAATTAAAAAGAAGAAAAAAATAGAAGAGTTCTGAATTAAGAAAAGAGTATCCAAGTCTGTATTCACCATTGTCTCCAGATCGGTACATCTGGGTCAGGAAGCCTGGGAGGCAGCACCTCGATGCTAAGAGCCCAAATAAGAAGGAACTGCATCGACAACTGGCATGGGGCCTCAGTTATTCGTGTGTCAGCTGTACTTGACTGAGTCTCTCCATTTCTGATCCCCTGTCAGTATATTTTGTCATTTTGCTGTTCTTTCACACAGATTTACTCAACTTTGTCATTCCCTTCTAGTGAGTTCTCATCCTCGCTATCTTGCTTTTAATTTCCAAGAACTCTTTATTTTCTGAATGGTCTTTTATTTTTTTAATATTTATTTTTGGGAGAGTGCAAACTGGGGAGGGGAAGAGAGAAAGGGACAGAGGATCCAAAGTGGGCTCTTGGGCTGACGGGTTGACAGCAGTGAGCCCAATGTGGGGCTTGAACTCACGAACCACGAGATCATGACTTGAGCTGAAGTCGGATGCTCAACTGACTGAACCACCCAGGTGCCCCTGAACGTTCTTCTTTATGTCATTCTGGATTTGTCTCCTGGGTACAATATTCTGTCTGAAGATAGACTTTTTTCTTTTGTCTTTTCTCCTGAATCTGATTTCTCCATTTTTTTTTTTTTTTTCCTATTTGTCTTGGCCTCAGCCTTGGATTTGACCTCAGAGGATTTGACCTCAGGTGTCTAGGAATCCTTGGGTGTCTGCTGAGGATTATCATGGACTGGCTGTGCCACTCATTGGGCAGTGTCAGTGATGAGCCCCTTACATCTGCAGGAGTTGGTCGGATTCCCCAGAGGAGTCGTTTGGGCTCTGACCGGAAGGGCAGGCCTGGCAGCATGTGTGGCACCACATTGGCGGGGGAAGGCCGATACTTGACATTTAGCATTCAATATGGCAGCACACAGCCACATACTCCTTTCGTTTTCAGTGTGCCACCAATCCTCTGGTCTGTGCCTGCCATTCCCTTGTCCAGAAAACCTCTCTTACGTTCTTCAGGGAGAAAACTTCCTGACTTCTGCTGAGTTGAGGGAAGTGCAGGAGCCCTGGAGTTTGGAATCTAGGAATAAGTCTCTTTCTGGCCTTCCGAAATTCCTTGAGTCTTCTCTCCACCCCAGGTTCTAGAAGTAACAATACCTCAGTTCCTTGCATTAGAGAATGCCTTGTTTTCCCTTTTTGTTTTAGGATCGGGCATGCTTAGGTCTGCTACATAACTTGCCACTGGCCCATCTCCTTTTCATCTTCTCTTAAAAAAAATTGTTTTTTAATGTTTATTTATTTTTGACAGAGACAGAGAGCATGAGTGGGGGAGGAATGGGTGGGGGGTGGGGGGAGACACAGAATCCCAGGCCGGCTCCAGGCTCTGAGCTGTCAGCAAGCACAGAGCCTGACTTGGGGCTCAAACGCACGAACTATGAGATCATGACCTGAGCCCAAGTCAGATGCTTAACCGACTGAGCCACCCAGGTGCCCCTCCTTTTCATTTTCTAAAGTGACTTTGTGGTGGCTATTTCTCTGCTCTCCCTGTGTTTCTGGATTTATAGTTTTTTAAAAAGAAATCCTTTTCCTATATTTACTTTGTTTTAATGGAGGAACAAAATGCAGTGTATGTATCATTCTGTTTTCTTATCCCAGAAGGCAGGCTTACACTTTTTCATGTTCCTTTACACTTCTTTTGATCTCACTGGGGGCCCGGAAGGACCTCAAATGCATGCCTTTCAACAGCAGTGTCTCTTCCAGTTGGGGGGTATGTCGTTCAAGCCTCGACAGGAGAGGCAGGGCCAGCAGGAACCAGACCGTGGGTGTGTGAACATGAACCTGTGACAAGATATGGGCTTATGGGAGAGTGAGTGCTGGCGAGCAAGCGTGAGGTCCACAGGGCTGGGGGTCCCGCCTGCAGGTCCCGGGCAGGTGGGGCTCCTGGGCAGGGGACTGACGGAGGGAAGAGTGGGCAGGTTAAACTCCTCAGGGGAGCGGACACTGTTGTCCACTCGTGCAGTTTCTTCCCTTATTCCAGGGAGGTCTCCCCTTTACAGGCCTTTCTGCTTCCAAGGTCTTTTGACTGAATCAGGCTCAGCCAGATTATCCTGGAATACTCCCTTGCTCTTAATATCAGCTGATTAGGGGCTTTAATCGCAAGTGAAAAATCCCTTCATGGCCATGCCTAGCTGGGTGTTTGAGTAATGGAGGACTGTGGCCTAGCCAAGTCGAAAAAACCATCCTCCAAAAAACCATCACAGGGGCGTTTACCAATCATTTACCTAACCAGTTCCCCACAAATGGGCATTCAGATTAAGTTTGTTGTTTGTTTATAGATTCACTTAACCTAATCTTCATAGAAGCTTCAATGTGGAGTCTGTACCTCACAGATACGGACATCAGACATCGAGAGGCTTTATGCAGTTATAGGAGATTGCCTGAGCCCTTTTCTAACACCAGGTTACCTTTGGGATAAAACCAATCTCGTGCTTATTTTGGAGTTCTCTTTAGCTTCGTACAGATGCTACCCATTCTGAGGATGTTAATCATCTAAGCCACTTCACGCCTGCTTGAGTCTGTGAAAGAGGGACAGAGGTTCTGAGAACTGAGTGCCTGTGAGGGTAAAGGAGGGACTGGTAGGGCCCCTGGGGTCCAGCCACAGACTGGGGCGTTCTGCCGCTCGTGGTGTGGCATGGCCAGCGTCTGAGAATACATTATGGTAAAACAGCAGAATCAGAAGGTCCTCTGAGTTCAGTAACAACGCATGCTGGTCTTCATTCTCTATGGAAATAATGAAAGTAATGTATCTAAAATTGCAAGATATTTTACTGAAAACGGTGGTCTCTTTTGACGAACAGCTTACTTTTAAAGATTATCTGCTAATACTTAGCATGAAGGTAATTTATGTTTAACTTTTGCATTTTGCAAGTTTACGTGTCTCTTGAAGTACAATAACTTTTACATTTTTGTGTTTGGAATGTATTTTGATAGCATTTTATAATTTCTAAACAGTTCCCTTTGTTCTTAGAAATCAGTGTCTTTTTAAAAATTCCATTTTAATGGCATTCTCAATCTCTTTGCAGTGTTACAGGGTCTAGACTAAGCAAGCGCCTCTCTAAGGAGGCTGCTGCTTGAGGTCATCTTTTGTGGGGAATACAGTTGTTTCTTTAGAACCAAAAATCTCAGAGTTGAATCTGAAAGGTGTGTGTCCATGTACATATCGTTGAAGATCAGAAGGCAGGGCCCTTATTTCAGGTCAAGGCCCAGATAATTGGCCCTTAAGAATGCAGGGAAGGAGCCTCTCAAAATGTCTACAAATGCAAAAGAACATGGATGGAAGCCTAGCAGGAGAACTTCTCTGGGTTTTTAGGAGACTGCTAACTTGTTTTCCCCAACAGTGCAAGGAGGAGGGCCCAGGTATGGGGGGACAGGAGCGTATTGGCCTTCGTGCCAAAGCAATGCCTCATCCTGACTGGAGTCCATCCTTCAATCCCGTAACAGCAGGCTTGATTTCCTACGCTGTGTAACAAATGGATTATGTGACGCTCTTGACAATGGTGCTATTCATGAGAGGTCAAGGGCTACTGCTTACCATCCAGCTGCTCGGCCAGCAGAAGTCACTGTAGCAGGCGCTCTGCACAGGCTACTGCGATCAAAGTTGTGTCAATCTGCACAAGTATCCCTGGTACACTCTTTGGCATTGTTGCTGTGTGGAGAAGGTAACGCGGTGCTGATCACCTTCAAAGAGATTGAAGGCCTTTGTGGTGTCTGTCCATTAGCAGGAACTGAGTCTTTGATCTGATCACTTACAGTTCTCTGCGCCAAACACTGATTGGGTCAGTGTGTGGCCTTGGGTTGGATCCTCATGATGGCTGTCATCCTGAGGTCAATCAGGGAAGGAGTTAGCGGAGGAGCAAGTCAAGATATGTCTGAATGTGCCCAGATGACAGCAGCCAGCACCATCAGGGGGAGCCAAAACCAACATTGGGATTGCGGTCTGCCAAGTGGAAGCAGACATTCAGCCATTCCTGCTGCAGTAGAAGAGGTTAAGAAGGCTGACAAACAGGCTCCATCAGATACCCTGGAGGGGTTAAACTCTCACGCAGAAGGCTTTCTGATGTCCCCACAGCAGCCAGTTGGTGATAGAGCACACACCATCATGTGCTGGGTTCAAAGCCTTAGAATGGACACCAGGAGCTACAGTCACAATACTCGGGCTTGTTACTACGTTAGCTGGCAGGATCAAACATGGGCTCTGACCGCGAAGACATCCTCTAGGATGTACTTGGTGTCCTCAGGCTAGTCGAAATAGTCTGGTATGACAGCCAATCTATGGGGGGAAAATGCAGGGATGAAAGGCCAGAGGCCCACAGTGGGGGAGGTGTGTGTCCCCTTGTTGTGAGGCGGCCCATCTGTAGGAAGTGCTGGGGGGGCGGGAAAGGCTTCTTGGACTCTTTGTTGTGGTTTTGCCCCTGCAGGCCTCACATGACCCCGGGGGACCAGGTGGAGATGTGAAAGAAAGGAAGTGGCCGGAAACACATCGGGTGATGAGGTGGGATGGGTGAGTAAAGGATTTCAGGATTTCAGTGGGTGGGACTGGAGGTGCCTCCTTGGCTTAGAAGATCTCTTTCTGGAAGGATCTGTTGATCAGGGCTTCCTGGAGTATTTTTTATTTTTTGCTTCAAAAGTAGAAAAGATATAAAAATGTATATTTTTATACATGAGATGTCTCCTCTCAGGTTCATTCCACCCTTCATCCCAGAAAGAGGACAGACTTTCATCCTTGTCCCTATGGCTTCTTAAAGCAGACATCAGCTAAATCAGATGAGCTTCCCCACCCTCCCCTCTCATCCAGAAGGAACACTCCCTGTATTCTGTATCCTACTTTTTTCTGCATAACCCAAAACGCTGGTGTGGCCTTTTGCTCTATATTGCACACACTACAATGGCAGCAGATGGGGCTCTTGTAGTTGAGAATGCAAATGCAGGTGCCATCAGTAGAGGTGGGAAAGTACAAGCCCATGTGAAGTGGGCACAAGGTTCACATCCCACCAAAGAGAGCCCATTTCCCTGACAATGCCCCTCCGAAGATGGGCCGGAGATTGGGGTGGTGTTCGGGGTGAGGGGCAAGTGTGTGGAGGGGGCATCCACTATCTCCTGTCTTTCTTAGGCAGTGGAGAACAGGGAATGTGGTTGAAAAAGAAAAAAAAAAAAAAAGGTTTAAAGATGTTTCATGTCAAGCCAGACAAGAAGCTCTGCTCTGTGCCCACATGTTGGGGGTGGGGGTGCTAGGAGAAGTCTTGGCCCCTGCTTTAGGGTTTGTGGGTAGTAATTTCTGTGCTTGTAATAGCCCTGGGTTCCCTGGGGTCATGGGGGGGTGGAGGTTTTCTGCTAGCACTCAACAAGTTAGAGTGCCCGCCTTGCCTCACGCCCTTGATCCTTATAGAATATCCTGAGCCGGATGTGTCGTCTAGGACCTTGAGGCACGAATGAGGGACTTGGACCAAGGGACACTGAGTGTTCTTCAAGGGTCCCGGAAAGTGAGGAAATATGTGATGCTGTCCAGGGAGGAAAATGGTGCTGCACTTCCCTCCCACTGGGCACTAGGAGAGGTTGGTGGCCCTGTGGCAATGCCACCATGCCGTGGGGTGGCAACGCGGTTATTAGGATGCACTGCGGATTGTGACCGAACATAACCTGACAGAAAAAAGGGCTGGTCATGAGCCATGTGCACCACCGTGGCAATGGGCCCTAATATTGCAGGATACCAACTATGTGCCATGTATTACACCAGGTGACTTTCAAAGGCTCTGTGCTCTACGTTTTTTCCAGGGTTAAAATTCTTTATTCTTTTTTAACAATCAGTATTTGTGGCATTCTTTTATTCAAATTAAATTAAACTCATTTTTAGGAGGTCAGTTTAATTAACCACATGTCTAATGAAAAGAGGATGAAACCCTGTCATTTTAAAGCAACAGGACATTATTTTGCATTATTGAGCCAGATATGCAAGACTTAAAATTGCCTAGTTGGAGGCACTTAGTTAAAAAACAAAAAAACACAAACTTTCTTTTTTTAGTTTAAAAAATTACATTGTAGAGAAAAAATTAAACCATCTTTTTCTTGTAAATATTAACAGGCATGTGACAAAAAATGCAAATGGTATAGTATTTGCAAGAATTGACGTTAGATTCCGTTGTCGTTGACATTGTGAGAGGTCTGGCTGTTACCACATTAAATGTGATCCCACTTAGCATCAGTAACAATTGTGGAAATAAATAGGAGCTGCTCTGATGAGAACAAGCCAGGGCTACTCCCAGCTTGCCGTAGGAAGGGAGTCAGCCCCCAGCACTTGCCTTTGGTAGAGACTCAAAGGCAGGCAGGGGAGTGAGAAAGCTGTGTGGTGGAAAAGGAAAGGGTCAGGTGTGCTCTGATCAGTCTGTTGGCCTGGGAAGCTGGAGGCAGGCTAACTAGCAGGGGGGCATCCTGCGTGATCAGTTAGGGTGCTTATTCGGCTTTCTGTGGTTGGTTTTACTAAGCTAGATGCCGTGGCAAAAATTACGGAAGCTGGCAGGTATTGACCAACTCTTGACCGTTTGGAGCCAACTGTTATAGAGGTTGTCTGGCCTGGTGGCTACAGATTGTGGGTCCAAGTCCTATTTTTATATATGACCTGCTGTTGTCCATTAATATATTCAATCTCATAATGGAATCACCAGCTATTATGATGAGATGCAGTGTGATGTAAGGACATAGCATCGCCTGTGAGGCGTTTGTGCCAAAAATGTTTCCCCTGGATCACATCAAGCCATTAAATCCAGGCACCGGTTTACAGGAAGTTTAGGGAATGAAGAAATAATCAGATCTACGATGAGGAGTATTCTACAAGGTAATCACCTGGTCTCTTCAGTGCGAGGTATAGAAAAAGGTGTGTGTGTGGCAGGGGGTGGGGGGGGTGGGGGGGTGGGGGGATAGGGGGGGGGGGAGGGGGGGCGGTGTGGGCAGGGTGGATGGATGGAAGAAACTGTTTTAAATTCAAAGTGTCTTAAGGACATATAACCAACTATAAGAAAAAAAGTTATGAGACATTTGGGAAACTTGAGGTTTGGATATGGACCCCGAGTGAAATTGTATTAGGGAATGGGTCAAGATGTTGGGGTGCTAGGGCAATGTGTTGTGGCAATGCTGTCTCAGTTCTTCAGAGGCACGGCGCCTAGTGTCATTTCCTTTGAAGTGGTTCAGCAAGGTAAAGATGAGGCCACATGGCAAAATGTAGTTTTAGATCTGGATGGTGAGTCCTGGGTTTTCATCACAGAAAAGTACACTTGTCTGAACTTCTTCCTGTAACACTTAGAAAAGAGTATTTTGACCTGCTCTCCGTTCTACTTCCTTTAAATAACCACAGTTACAATTTATGTCTACACAAGGAAGAAACAGACTTGTGTTCTCCCTTATATGTTTACTTAAATAAAACCATAACCTGGTCGCTTGATTTTTCCCCACCAATACCATGGAGACTTCCCCATATCAAAACATGTGAATCTGCCTCTTCTTTTTATGACAGTATTTATTTGCATGAATGAACCATCATTTATTTAATATTGGTACTTTTTATAAATAGTTTTTCTGCTGTTAGAAGCATTATCTAATTCTCTCAAAGAGTGAAAGAGGCATGGAAGGAAACAGGCTTGTTGCCTGCCCGAAGACACATAGCCAAGTAAGAGAGAGAACCAGGCTTTGAAGCCAAGTTCATGTTTCTAGAGCCCTTGACACAGTGTTCATAAAACAAGTGCTTCTTCTAGCATCCCCCCCTTTTGGGACTGATTTGTCTTCGGCCTCTCAGAGACTGACCTGTCACCTGGTGTGTAATATGGGGGCATTTGATCAAGAGTCAAAAATACCTCAACTGATTCGTACCTAACAATGGATGCGTCACTTTAAGCACTTATCTCTGATATTTAGTGTCCTTTTTTATAAATGGGCCTGCTACTTCCTTACAACCAATAAAATAATGCCTTTGAAGGATGAGGCACAAGCAGGGACCACCCGGACCACTGCCCGGAAAGCTGAACATCCCTGTCGCTGCCATCAATAGAAGATGTTCCCCACACAGTACACTTCTAATTCAGGTTTCCTGTGACCGCTTCTGGTAGAGTCATCTGTCCACACCCTAGCTGTGAGGGAGCCCAAGAAAGCAAATGTGGGTTTTTAGCTTGGGGAGGCAGGACCCCCTAACGTGAGGGATTTCCCATATGGAGGAAGGCTATTCAAAACGTGCTGGGCAGGGACACCTGGGTAGCTCAATCAGTTGAGCGACCGACTGGGTCAGGTCATAATCTCACAGCTTGTGGGTTCGAGCCCTGCATTGGTCTCTGTGCTGACAGCTCAGAGCCTGGAGCCTGCTTCAGATTCTGTGACTCCCCCTCTCTCTACCCCTCCCCCACTTACACTGTGTCTCTCTCAACATTAAAAAAAAAAAAGGTGCTGGGCAGCTTCAAGCAATAAATGTACAGCATGAGTCTAAATGCCTTAAGGTAAGTGTGGTGCATTCGTAACATGTAATATGCAGCCATTTCATAAGCCCCTTTTGAAGAACATTTAATGGCATGGAAAAATGCTCAAAATATGGTCAATGAAAAGATATACAAAACCATTCATCGAGGGTGGTCTCGTTATTTTTAAAAAGATGTGTAGGGGAAAAGCCTTGTAATATAGGTGCCCGTGTGGGTCCTCTGAGAAGCAGGTGCCAACATGGGATTAGACATACAAGAGGTTTATTGGGGGAAACGCCTGTGAAGGATAAAAGGGGAGGGAGTTGGCGCGCAAAGAAGCCTTCAGCTGGCAGTGGGCCCGACTCCTGTGACAGAAAGAGGGAAGGAAGGACCGAGAAAGGAAGAGCCTCAAACTGCAGTGCAATTCTGAGAAAATCTCAACCGGGCCAAAGGCCCCAAGCAAAGCTGCGTTTGGAAGGTGCTGGAAGAGCCCTGCATTTGGCAGGAGGGGGCCGGCATGACTACCTCTGCCTGGATAGCAGCCCCGGGGAAGCAGGGCCTCGGGGCTCATGCGTGCAACAGCTGAAAGCGGTCAGTCTGGGGAGGAGATCTGCCCACAGCAGGTTCTCTTGAAGGAGAGTGGGTGATGCCTATTCACGGCCACCACAACTTATTGACGAAATGAGGGGTGGCTTTTGAGCTGGATTCTTTGCACATAAGAAGTATAGAAAGCTACGGTTGTTAAAACTGCCCAAGTAACTCCTTTGCTGCTCTTTGAAATCCCTTACTACTGGGAAATGCCACCAGGCATGCAACGTACATCCAGCACAAATACATGTAACCAAGGTTCGGGTGGAGAGCCCAGCACTGCCAGCTCCGGGGGGGGCCACAGCTCCAAGCGGCCCCCTGGCTGGGCACGTGGAAGCCCCCGAGGAGGGGCCTGTAGCCTCTCTTTACAGCAGCTGCTTCTGTGCTACCCGTCACGCTTTCCCACCCAAGTTTGCGCTTTTCCTCCACTTGCCACTTTTTAAAATGCAGTTTGCAACTTGGTTTTCCTGAAAATCAGCCTTAAAAGAGGATGCAGAAAACACCAATTGTTTTCTTTCCTATCATTCTACAGTTTTGAGCTCTAAGTTTTGGTGCTTTTAGAAAAGTGAGCGTCCGTCATCTGGAAAACCAGCCCATATATGTGGAGAACTTCATTTCCATGATTTGGATGTCAGTCAACTCAGATTTTAAACCCTCCTATCTGCCAAGGGCGCCTTCTACTGGGCGTATTCCACAGTCCCTAAATTTAGGTTCGGCGGATTATAAAGACCCGTGGGTATCTCAGGGACCCTTTTGAATAAGCCAGATCCTAAAATGTCAGTACTTAAAGAAAATTGGAGATTATCTGTTCCCAGCCTTATCGGTTCGGAGTGGGGAAACTGAGACTTGCCTGAAGGCTCAGCACCCTTCAGGGGCTTCTGCTGCCACGAAGATGCGCTCTCCCTGCCTCCCCGACATCAGCGTGACTGCAGGGTTAGTAACGTCAGCCTGCGGCCTCGAGGCCAGGGGCTGCCTCCCATCCCTGGTCAGCACTTCTCCCCCAAGACAAAAAGAAGTGGAAGAGAGCAGGGAACCTTGGTAAGGGTGGGTGAGTGTCTCCGGGCTGTAGGCGTCGAATGAGAGATTCTCAACTAGTTGTAAGCTCAACCGTGGGCAGCCAGAGGCATGGCGAGCTATGATGTCCTGAGGCAGGCGGAGGAAAAACAGTAACGGTAATAGCTTGTGGTCCTTACTACGTGCCACCCTTCCCTAGGTGCTTCATATATATTAACTTACAACACTGTTTGCTAGGTACCATTATCCCCATTTACAGATGGGGAAACTGAGGCACAGAGAGGTTGAAAAACTTATGCTTAAGGTCATAAACGTGGCAATGCCAGACTCCATGCTCTTAACTCTGCCCCTAGAATGCCTGCCAGGCAATTGAGAAGGCGTTCATTCTCCTCCCAGATCTGGGCCACCCGGCCTAACCTGGGAGGAGGACCACTATCTGCAGGAAATGGCAGGCATGCTGACCCAACAGGGCACATAACTTTGCTAAGGGAAGTAGGAGCCAGAAGGAAGGGGAACCCCCAGAGAACATGGAGCCTCTCCCCCATACTCAGCCAGTCCCAGTGAGGACCATGGGCTCTGAAGTTATGCTTAGCTGCGGGACATCCTCAGGATAAAAACAGCTGCCTTTCTAGCCTCCTCATGCCCTACCTAGACGGCATGTGAGCCCTTGGGGCTAATGCCATGGCTGGAGGCTCAAAACAGCCAGCCTTGCCACTGTCCACTTCAACGTAGAGGCAAGATTGGCATCGGCCATTAGGGCAGGACCAGAGAGGGGCTGTGGGACCCTTTACTCCACTGTGACCCTAGGGACAGGTGTGGTTCAGTGTGTATTCCTTCGGAGAGGTAGGTTCCCTTGGAATTGTACTTAGCCTTAGCCTTTGCAACTGAGGACCACCACAAAGAAAAGATACCCAGAGAGGCGTTGTCATGGTGAGGAACCTGGTTGGCCCCATGGGAGAATCCTGAGGATGGGACAGAGCATCTGAGTGTATGTGGGATTGCAGCACCAGCTCGTGACAGTGGGGATCCGAACCATCGAGAACACCATCCCATTCGCAGGCAAGAGGGTGTCTCACTGTTTGGGGTCAGTGGTCAGCAGCAACACTGTATAGAAGCAGCAGAAGCGATGCCAACAAAATACGGCTGCTGGTTCCTGGTGGTTGCCCCAGGCCAGAGGAACAGGCTGGGCAACTCCAGGGAGTCTCTGGCAGCTTAAGAAGTCCCCAGGACAGATCCTGGGCTGGCCTATTAATCTAGAAGGCAGAAGGTCAGGAGTAGGTCTACACGAAAGTGATACAAAACGTGCTGTCAATTTGGCCACTGGAGCAGGCAGGCTGCTCACACAGACATAAGATACGCAGTCAGATTCCCTGAGCCCCTGCGGCTGTCCCTGAAGGCGCTACACAGTCCAGCCCTGCAGCAAACCCTGAGGATGAATCCAAAAACATTTTAGGGGGAACGTGATGCCTGGCTTCAAATATCTGCAGGACTATCAGAACCAGGCCCAAGGACAGAAGTTCCCGGAGGGGGGTTACGGCTCAGTTTGGGGAAGAGCTTTCTGGCTACTGCTCCCATTGTGTGGTGTGATGGGGCACTGAGACACCAGGCAGGGCAAGTGACTTATGGATTGTCTGGGCTCGTGTCCTCGATATTCCTCCCTTACTAACCCGGTCCCGGTGACCTTGCCAGAGTTACCCAAGTTCTTTGGGTCTCAGTTTTCCCATCTGTAAAGATAGGTTTGGGAAAAGGCATTGTGGAGGATCCCCCTAGGAGAGCAGTCAGCCTCATAAGGAGTCCTTGACCTTGTGGTATTCGGGGAGGAGTCCGTGGCCACGCTGATGCAGGTTGCCCACCCTTTGGATAGGGCAGCTGGCACTAGATGTGGTGGTAACGATGCCTCTTGGCCTGGACTAGGATGGGTTGAATTGGGGTCATAGGGAAAGTTGCTCAGAAGTCGACTGCGTCTCAGAGTGTGGTCTGACCAAGCAGAGTTGAGTCTGCCTGTGGCTGCGGTACTCTGGGGCCGGACCTTCCTCCAGTGTCCCCTGTACTTGCCTCCCGAGCATTAGGGCAGGGCCAGCACCCCACTGCCTTCCTCCCCAGACCCTTTTTGCATTAGGGGAAAGGTTTCCACCCTATTGGCTAATTTTCTTCTAAGAGTGGGCTGAGTGAAAGTCTGATTATGACTCCTATACTTTGCGACTTAGACAAAATTTTGTCAAAATAAAACACTTCCCTGCCTAGGTCATACTGACCCATGCTGCATTTTGAGTCAAACATATTCCCCTGAACTCATAACAGTATGGCCTAAGCTTCAATTTGTCATTCTTTTAGACATTGGATTTTTAAATCACAGAGATAATATTTGCTTACTGTGGAGCATTCAACTAACACAGAAGCATATAGCATGAAGGAGGAAAGTCAGTCCCCTTTGTTCCCAGAACCTTTCAGCACATTCCTCTCCCACTGTGACTGTTGTAAGGGTTTGGTGGGTACCTACCTGCCCAGGTCTTTCTCAGTACATTTACTGAGGAATGTAGTACATTTACTGAGGAATATATTGTATTACTTGCTGTTTAAAACACACACACACAGGGGCGCCTGGGTGGTGCAGTCGGTTAAGCGTCCGACTTCAGCCAGGTCACGATCTCGCGGTCCGTGAGTTCGAGCCCCGCGTCGGGCTCTGGGCTGATGGCTCGGAGCCTGGAGCCTGTTTCCGATTCTGTGTCTCCCTCTCTCTCTGCTCCTCCCCCGTTCATGCTCTGTCTCTCTCTGTCCCAAAAATAAAAAACGTTGAAACACACACACACACACACACACACACAAACTAAGTTTATGTGAATTCACTGCAGTAAGAAAGAACACTTTGACAATCTTAGCAGTGTCCCAGAAAGGGAAGTTTGGAAGCTGGGTAATTTTGAAGCTTTGGGTCTAGACTCTGGTGGTTTAAGGCAGACAGGAAACTGATTGAGATTAGCAAGTTTTAGGATACTATAATTTAGGATCGGTAACACCGAGGAGAGGGTCTTCCAGTGAGCCTTGATAAGTAAATTGTAAGTTGTTTACAACTGACTTGAATAAACTAACTTGCCAGAGTTTCCTTTATTTTCACTGTTTCTGGTGAAACTTTGTGTTTCTTTGTGTAAATCCAAGTTTCCATCTGGTTTCATACTCCTTCTGCCTGAAGAATTTTCTTTAGTATTTCTCAAAGTATAGGTCTGATGACAATGACTTTTTTTCAGCTTTGGTGGTAAGAAAAATTCTTTCATATTTTTTTAAAAAAGTGAATTTTATTGTTATGTTTCCTTTGTAGTGATTTTAAAGCCAGCTGCTATTTATTAATTAAGCTACCTTTGAGGGTGACTTTTCTATTGATTGCATGGCTATAGCTGTTTATAGAGTTCCACACCATGCAGTGGAAGTGCCTGGACATAGTTAATTTAAAGCAGATAGTTATTTTTTGTCTGATTTTTTGGTGTCTTTTGTAAGAAAATGAGGTGAAATTCACATAACATAAAACCATTTTAGAATATCAGTTCAGTGGCATTCAGCATATTTAGACTGTGTGCAACCATCACCTCTGTCTAGTTCTAAAAGTGGTCCCCCCTCCCCTGTTCCTGCCACCCCCTGTAAGCCACTAATCTGCTTTCCATTTCTATGGATTTACCTATTTTGGATATTTCATATAAGTGAGATGTTACAACATGTAGCATTTTGTTTCTGACTTCACTGGGCATGTTTTCAAGGTTCATCCAGATTGTAACATCTATCGTACTGCCTTTCTTTCATGGCTGAATGATACTCTCTTGTATGGGTATACCACGTTTTGTTTATCCACTTATTCGTTGATGGAAATTTGGCTACTTCTTTTGTTTTGTTTTGTTTTGTTTTGTTTTGTTTTGTTTTCTTTTCTCTTCTTTGTCTTGTCTTTTGTCTTTCTTTCTTTCTTTTTTAGAGAGAGAGAGAACAAGCGAGAGAGAGAGGCAGAGGGAGAAAGAAAATCTTGAGCAGACTCCATGGCTCAGTGCAAAGCCCGACATGGGGCTTGATCCCATGACCCTGGGATTATGACCTGAGCCTGAAATCAAGAGTTGGATGGATGCTCAACTGACTGAGCCACCCAGGCACCCCCAAATTTGATTGTTTCTACATTTTGGCTATTGTGAATATTGTTCCTATGAACATTCTTTTAACATGTTTGAATACCTGGTTTCAATTCTTTTGGGTAGATATCTAAGAGAATGGAATTGCTGGTCATATACGGTAATTCTGCTTAACTTTTTGATGAACTTCACCTTCAATTTTGAAAGATGCTTTCATTGTTATAAAATTCTGGGTTGACGATTTTGGTCTCCCCCCTACCCCCCTTTTAGTACTTTAAAGAAGTCATTCCATTGTCTTCTGAGGTACCTGGGGTTTTTTTGGGTGTATTGTTTATTGCCTTTAATTTTAGAAAATTCTTGACCATTAGTTCAAATATTTATTCTGCTTTCTATTTTGCAAGTCCATTTATTCTAGACTGATATTATCCCACAAATTTTGAATATTCTTTCTGGGTATTTTTTCTTTCACTCATTTCTCTTTGTGTTTCAATTTAGATAATTTCTATTGACCTGTTCTTTGAGCTCGGTGATTCTTTCGTCAGGTGTGTATAGTTTGCTGATCAGCCTGTTAAAGTAATTCTTCATCTCTGACATCATGTTTTTTATATTGAGCATTTCCATTTGACTCTATTTTATAGTTTCCTTATGTCTGCTGAAATTCCCCATCTACCTTTTCCTTTGGACTGTTTAATAGTTAAACTCTTTATGGTTCCAAGATCTGGGTCATCTTTGAATAGAGTTGTGTTTATTCTTTATTTTTTGATAATAGATTATTTAACCTTGCTTTGTCTTGACATTTTTTAAATGTTTATTTATTTATTTTTGAGACAGAGAGTGCAAGCTGGGGAGGGGCAGAGAGAAAGGGAGAGAGAGAATCTAAAGCAGGCTCCACGCTGCCCACACAGAGCCTGATGTGGGGCTTGAATTCACAAACTGAGATAATGACCTGAGCCGAAGTTGGGCACTTACCCAACCAAGCCACACAAACACCACCCCCCCTTTTTAAATCTTATTTATTTTGAGAGAGGGGGGAGGGAGGGGCAGAGAGAGAGAGGGAGAGACAGAGAATCCCAAGCAGGCTCCACACTGTCAGCACAGAGCCCAATGTGGGGCTTGAACTTACGAACTGTAAGATCATGACCTGAGCCAAAATCAAGAGTCAGACACGCAGCCCACTAAGCCACCCAGTCGGTTGTCTTGACATTTTAAATTTAATGCTGGACATCATTTTGGAAAACTAGAAGAGACTAAGACATTCAGTATTTATGCCCAGAAATGAGCATGGCTCTTTTGTCAGGTTGTTAGTATAGAGGTGGAATCAATCTAGTCATGAGATGGTTAGTTTTTGATGTTTTTGATGTCATCACTCCAGAGCATCACAGACTTCAAATTCCTTTAGCAGTGGGTGGCTGTTAACTTGTGTTCAAAGTTGGGCCTGGGGGTGTCAAGAGGGTTTTTCTGTGTTCCTGATACACCACCAGCTTTCACAAGTGCACACTTATACCACAGAGAGGGTGTCTCTACATGCTCTTGCCTCCCCTCTGGCAGTAGACTGTGGTGGCTTATTACTTGCTACTGCTCAGGTTGGGACTGGTAGGGGTTTTCCATCATTCTGGTCATCCTTAGACTTAGGCAGACTCTGTGTGTGCGGGTCTTGGGGCTGGGATTGTTTCAGCACTTCCTCTTCTCATGACAGCTAAATTCTGCCTTGTATTTCTGCAGTTGGGCCTTGGTGGAAAAGTGGTAACAGACCTGTGATTTGTATAGGCGTAGCATCTGGAGTTCAAAAAATTTTGCTTTTTTGTTGCTGAATTCCAATAGTTTAGATGTGTCCTAATGTACTGATTACTACTAATCTGTTCCCCGGCTGACGGACATTTTTGCCGTAAAACCTCCTAAAAATGGTGCAAGTTACTTTATCTACATGTGAATGCTTTCCTAGGATAGATGCTCAGAATGGAATTTTTGGGTTGAATGGTGTACAGTTTAAAGTTGTGATAAAAACCAACTTCCTTGATTTTTTTTTTTTACTTACTACATTGACCTTTCAAATTAGTAAAAAAAAAATTGTTATTGTAAAAGGTTCAAATAATAAAAAAAGACCTCTGATAAAAAAATTATTACATTATCAGTGTTTTGCAGTTGCCAAAAAATTGAGATTCCAGTTTGGAGAGGATTTTTGGGGGCAGATATACTAAGCCTAATATGAAAGCAGTAGACAGAAAAATCGCTGAAGAAGAAAGAGCAGTCTGTGTGATCTGGCCTAGCATAACCTATGGGGCGGGGGGCTCCTGCCACTTCTCCAAGCAATGCTCCCTTACCCTCTGGTGTGAGGATATGCTGGCTGGGAGATCAGGACGGGGCAGCAGCATTCTGGAGCTTGCTTGGTCAGTGAGCACATGTGGCTGATTCTATTTGCTCTAACAGTGAATTGATGATGACCATATTGGATCTCTTCAGGGCCTACCATGTGCCAGTCAATTTACATGTATTATTTGTATCCTCACAATGACCTAGAAAAATAACTACTGAAATAATTAATTTTAAGTAGGCTCCATGCCCAACATGGGGCTTGAACTCATGACCTTGTGATTAAGAGTTGCCTGCTCTACTGACTGAGCCAACCAGATGCCCCTAGAAAAATAACTACTTTTGACTCTCACTTAATAAATGAGGAAGCCTAGGATAGAAAGAGAAATAATTTGGCTCTAGATCTCATGACTACAACGTAGTAAAGCTGGGATTTGAAGTGATGAGGCTCACCTTCTCTACCCTGCCCTTCACAGACAGATGTGGTGACCAGTACTGTTGTTTGCAAAAAGAAGAAACCTGGAAGGTGCCTTTTCCTTAAACAGGGAGTGGGGATCTATGGTAGGCCCATTTGCATTTGGGAGGCTCCCATTTGGGACCTTGCACCTGAGACAGAGGCCTGTGAGGCCCTTTGCTCGGGCAGTGCAGTGATGCTTGCAGACTGCATAGCCCAGTCCAGTGCTGGCTGCTGTGGGGAGATCAGGGAAGAGGAGATCGTGTTCTTCACCTCAGGAGTTTCTAGTTCAACTGTGGAAACAAGACACTCAAACAGAAAATATAAGGAAGCACTGAATCCTTAGTTATTTTTTTTGATGTTTTTTGTTTGTTTCCTGACATTTGTCCCATCTCCACATCTGAGTGGGCCATCTGGGCACCAGGCTCCAGGAGGTCAAAGGCAAGCTCCTTTTGTGAGGCAGAGGGAGTGGTGGTGTGAGGGAGCATAGGTAGGCTTCCCAGCAAAGGTGTGTTTGAAATAGGCCTTGACCTATGGGAAGGGCTCAGGTAAGAGCAGTGGGAGTGAGAGGCGGTCCCTGGAGACTATCAGAAGCCGGGTTCCTTCTGTTCAGTCTCTGAGATAGTTTGTCTTCATGTTGGGCTGGGTGGACCCAATTCTTCATTATCCCCTGAATCCCCCATTGCCCCTTTCAACGGAGGGAGAGCTCTAACTCAACTCTAGTTGAAGATGAAGGTTCATTCAGAGAAGTCCTTCCTCCTTAGGTGGCACCCTGACTGGTTTCTGAGTGGAACCATTTGTTTGCAGTTTCCATTCATTGCTTTTATTCATTTATTCATCGAGCAGCTGTGCATGCTGTGCACAGGGAAGCAAAGGTGAATAAGACATGGTCCCTGTCCCCAGGAGCTCACGGTCTTGTGGGGGACAGGCGTGCCAGGCGGCTGTGCATCGGTGCCTGGGCGCCGTGGTGGAGCTCCGTCCAGGCAGCTCCCTGCCCTCTTGCCTTCCCATGTGACAAGAGTTTTGTGTCCACTCCGTGGGGCTTAGAATGCTTTGTCCCTTTCCTCAGCTGAATGTGTAGGATCGTTCCACTTCTGGCATTCTCCTGCTGTCCTCTTTATGCTGGACATGGGACAAAGCCCCAAAGGCCAAGGTGGCTTGTACCTGTGCATCTGGCGCCAGAGGGTCTGCCACAAGCAGAGGATGGCAGTGGGGAACTCCTGGAACAAGGAGCCAGTGTGGCAGGAGGCAAGTGTTGGAGCTCTTCACTGCAGAGAGAGTCCTTCATGGCCAGCGCCATTTGAGGCGGTGGGTGCTGTGGAGTTAGGAGAGCGCAGAGTGGGGATAAGATGATGGATTGCTTGGCTGGGGAAAGGGATTCCTTGTGAGTTGGGTTAAGTCTTGGTCAAAACATAGTCAGCCATACTTAACATGAATCACCTTGAGAAATATATTTAATGCAACATCTTTCTTTTCTCTTTTTTTTTTTTGACATCTTCCTTTTAAGATAAGAACTCAAGAGGCTAAGAGCCCCAGGGCCCATGCTTAACCCCAACAGATACCCTTTACAGAAAGCTGAGGTCAAATTCCTCACTCAAAAATGTGCCAATGTACTTTAACAGAGAGCAGCTGTAGGATTTGGAAGACAGTCACATGTGTAGCACCGGTATAGAGCAGGAAGATCGTTTAGATGCCAGCATCTGGTAGTGAGTCTTGGGTTTATTTCTCGTTTTGTTTTGTTTTGTTTTTGGTGTGCAAGCAGTATTCTAATGACAAAACTGGATTGGCCATAAGGAAATGTTTTCTAATAGAAATGATTGAAAATGGGGTAGGGGTTTTCGAGAGGTACTGAGCTTTTTGTCCTTATAGAGATTTAGATGGGAGTTCAAATGCTGGATGTGTAGGGAAATGACTACATTTCTCTGAGCTTCCCCAACCAAACAGGTTTAAAATTAAAACACTATATACAACCTTGAGAGGATACTAATTTTACCACTATTAGAAAGGATTCCCTTTTTAGGATTATGTGCTGGAAGAGAACATGCTAATCACCCTCTGTTGAGGCAATGCATTCTCTACCTGATACATGGAGTTCTTCTTCTAGGAGTTACTTCTGAAAATAACCAAGCAGGAATATTTGCCCATTTTGTAAAGTAATATCCCTATCAAATAATATTTATGAATGAAAAGTGCTGTGCTTGCTGTTATACAGAAAGGAAAATCTGCTTTCTAGAAACTTGTGTTCTAAAACAAACCCTTTTGAAGATTGAGAAGTGTCATTTTTTTCAGGTTCAAATGTGTACCAGAAAGCTAAGTTTCTGAAGGATAGAGCATGTGCTGGTAGCTGTGGGTGGAGTGTTCAGAGCTTCCCCATCCCAGGTCTCTCTTCTCCCCACTGACTGCCGGGAATGTGGGCTTGCCGAGCGGGGATTTGCAGGTTGTAGTGGGCCAGGGGAGTGGTGTCACTCATTACCTCTGGTCTGACCCTGCTCTGTGGCCCCGGTACTGCATCATCCCATTGACTTATTGATGGAGAGCTGACAGTGTGCCAGGTTCTCTTCTGAGTGCTCAGGATGGAAGGGCCCTGCCCTTAAGATCCTGACAACTATCTGGTTGGTGTTGACAATAAGGGAGGGCCCATCACCTTCATACACAGAACTGTGGTGGGCACTCAGCTGCTGCACAGTATTTTTCTCTTGGGCTTGTGGAAGAGTATCTAAAGATAAAGCTTCCCTTTGGGCTGTCCAACCAGGAGATCAGGAGGAATGTAGGAAAACAACCGGATGCATAACTGAATGCATCTGCTTTTCTCCTTTAGGTCTGAGACCCTGCATCAGGAGCTAAATAGGGGCTCTGCCCAGACCCAGGTCCTGGATCAGGGTATGGAATCACTGGCATTTGTGTACAAGAGTCTGGGGACCTATCTGGGTAAGACCCATCAAGGACAAGGAGAATCATAATGGAAATGGGGTGGTCTTTTGTGAACAGAGTTCAGACATCCCCAGCAGTGCACCTAGGTCCTAAATAGTTAGTGAAAGAAGCTTCAGCCAGAGAAGGCATTGTCTGGGTACCATCATGAAGAGCAATGTCTGTGAGCCTGAGGTCCATGGTGGGCAGGAGACTTTAAGATGGGTAGATGGGCTGTCTTGGGGCTTGGGATTGGGAAGTCTTTTAGTTTTCTTTTGCTTCTTACAAAAAGTCACTTGAGGCACCCAGTGTACCTTCAGTGAGGGGTATCTAAGCTCTGGGCTATATGCTGGCATGGGAGGAGCTAGGAATACAAAGATGAACAAGGCATAGTCTCTTCCCTAACTCCTTGGGTGAGGCAGATGTTACAAAACACGCAGAAATCACTAGCAGCATGAACAAAGCCCTGTGGAAGAGAAACTTCCAGGGAAAGTCTAACAAAGCTTCACAGAAGAAGTGACATTTGAGCTAAAACATGAAGAGTCAGATTTGGCCATTCAGAGCAGTGGAGGTGGGCCACCGGAGCGGCTGGTAGACAGAGCTAGTAGCATGGAGGCGTGGCCTGTGTTTTACAGTCAGGCCCACAGAGCTGGAACCAAGGGCCCAGGAGACAGGCGAGAGGATGAAGCCAGACACGGGATGTGATTCAGAAGTATATTCCATAGGAGGTCATTTGGGAAGCTGTAGCAAATTTAAAATGAACATGGTGGCATCAGATTTTGGGAGGAGGAGTATTTCCCAATGGATTGGAGGTGAGGGACGTTGGGTCAGAGGAAGGAACCGGTTAAGAAGGTACTGGTAAGACCTGCATAAATTGAGTGTTCCTAACGATGACACCTGAGGGCTGAACTTGTTTAGATGTGAAATTTCTTGTGGATTCAGGGTGGCTAGCAAATTTTCCTACCTCCCTGGTTTCCTGGCAGTCCTCTTTTTCACCTATTCCCCCCCCCCTTTTTTAAATATTTATTTTGAGAAAGAGAGGGTATAAGCAGGGGAGGGCCAAAGAGAAAGGGAGAGAAAGCAGGCTCTGCACTGTCGGCGTGGAGCCTGATGTGGGGCTCGGGCATAAGATCATGACCTGAACGAAATCAAGAGTCAGACACTTAACCGACTGAGCCACCCCGGCGCCCCTTTCCTTTATTTTTTTTCTTAATATTTCCTGATATATAAGCATTAAAAAAACTTCCTCTGAAAACTTCTTTCTTCTCATTTAAACTGATACTATTTTTACTTTCAAAATAGTTCCTCATTGTATTCTTGATTTTGTTTATTGTTTTAGGAAAGACTTTAAGTCTTCCATTTCATCATTGTCATTTATCTTGTTTTGATGATGCTGGAACTTCAATTATTTATAACGAGGTCTGTGACTGTGGCCTGTAAAGATTTCTACATTTTGGAATGTCTGATTTTCTCTGTGGTTTGATATAGTTCTTTTATTTTTATTTAATTAATTATTTTTTATAAATATGGATTTTTTTTAACCTTTATTCATTTTTGATAGATACAGACAGAGCACAAGTGGGGTAGGGGCAGACAGAGAGGGAGAAACAGAATTGGAAGCAGGCTCCAGGCTCAGAGCTGTCAGCAGAGCCCAATGCAGGGATTGAACTCACAAAGCATGAGATCATGACCTGAGCTGAAGTCGGACGCTCGACCGACTGAGTCATGCAGGCACCCCTGATATTATACTTCTTTTAAAAAAAATTGTGTGCATATGGTAAAAACCCAAACATTATGAAGAATATCCAGTTAAAGTAAGCTTCCCTCAGTTACATGTGGTACCCAGCCCCACTCCTGTCCCCGTCGCCAGAGACAGCCATGGCACCAGAACTGGTTACGTTTCCAGGGAGTTCTTCCAGAGAGTACATGCAAAGAGCAACAAGCAGACATGTGCCCCGGTTTTTTTGTTTGTTTGTTTTTTTGTTACTTAACTGTTGATTTTGTTTTGTTTGTTTCCTGACATTTGTCCCGTCTCCACACCTGAGTGGGCCATCTGGGCACCAGGCTCCAGGAGGTCAAAGGCAAGCTCCTTTTGTGAGGCAGAGGGAGTGGTGGTGTGAGGGAGCATAGGTAGGCTTCCCAGCAAAGGTGTGTTTGAAATAGGCCTTGACCTATGGGAAGGGCTCAGGTAAGAGCAGTGGGAGTGAGAGGCGGTCCCTGGAGACCATCAGAAGCCGGGTTCCTTCTGTTCAGTCTCTGAGATAGCCTGTCTTCATGTTGGGCTGGGTGGACCCAATTCTTCATTATCTCTTGAATCCCCCATTGCCCCTTTCAACGGAGGGAGAGCTCTAACTCAACTCTAGTTGAAGATGAAGGTTCATTCAGAGAAGTCCTTCCTCCTTAGGTGGCACCCTGACTGGTTCCTGAGTGGAACCATTTGTTTGCAGTTTCCATTCATTGCTTTTATTCATTTATTCATCGAGCAGCTGTGCATGCTGTGCACAGGGAAGCAAAGGTGAATAAGACATGGTCCCTGTCCCCAGGAGCTCACGGTCTTGTGGGGGACAGGCGTGCCAGGCGGCTGTGCATCGGTGCCTGGGCGCCGTGGTGGAGCTCCGTCCAGGCAGCTCCCTGCCCTCTTGCCTTCCCATGTGACAAGAGTTTTGTGTCCACTCCGTGGGGCTTAGAATACTTTGTCCCTTTCCTCAGCTGAATGTGTAGGATCGTTCCACTTCTGGCATTTTCCTGCTGTCCTCTTTATGCTGGACATGGGACAAGGCCCCGAAGGCCAAGGTGGCTTGTATCTGTGCATCTGGCGCCAGAGGGTCTGCCACAAGCAGAGGATGGCGGTGGGGAACTCCTGGAACAAGGAGCCAGTGTGGCAGGAGGCAAGTGTTGGAGCTCTTCACTGCAGAGAGAGTCCTTCATGGCCAGCGCCATTTGAGGCGGTGGGTGCTGTGGAGTTGGGAGAGCGCAGAGTGGGGATAATATGGTGGATTGCTTGGCTGGGGAAAGGGATTCCTTGTGAGTTGGGTAAGTCATGGTCAGATGCACCACTTTGAGACAGGCCTGTCTGCCCTGATCCCCTAGGGGAGGAGTCTCCCAAGGACTCACAAGTCTTAGTGGTTTGTGTCTTTTCTTCAATTTCTAAAAGTCACTTCAGGAACCTCCAAAGGACAAGAACTACAAATGGGGATGCTGACTGTGGTGACAGGAAATTACGTCCGTCTGACTGAGCCACCAGTAAAAGTCTTCCCAGGGGAGCTGCTACTTCCTGGGTGCGGGCGGCTCTGGTGGGAAGGGTGTGCTGTGCTGACAGAGCCCCCAGGCGAGGGTCAGTGAGGGCAGGACAGTGCCAGTGGAAGGTTAGGAAGGAGCAGAGTGGGTAAGGGTGGCGGGACTGTGGGGTGTAGGAGGGAGAACGCAGGATAATTAATGGTTGACAGACAGAAATGTGGCTTTTTTCCTAGAAGTGAGTCTAAGGATTTCACGGTGGTGAGGGGGCTTCCACAGACTGGTGTTGTAGAAAAGCTCAGGCCAGGTTAGAGTTGATATTTAAGTTTGTTTCAGAAGTCGGAAATACTGTCTCCTTCCCTCCCCAATTTCCTTCCTTTTGGCCTCACTCTCAGTAAACACTGTTTGGAAAGAGGCCGGGGTATGCTGTGTGGCTGGGAGGGGCTGCTCCAAGGGCAATCACTCAGAGACTCAGTAGTCGGTGAGGGCCGTGGGACCCTGGCCAACAGTGTCTGGACTAGGGAGAGGCCCTGAACCCAAGCCAACAGGCCGGACTGCACTTGAGCCCACAGGCCCCTCCTGTCTCTCCAGGCACAGAACATCATCATCTCAGTGATGGCCCAGTATCATGGCAGCCAAAGTGGATCAGGGAGGAGAAAGCTACAGGAGAGAAAGTTACAGCAGGTGCTGTCAAACAGCTGGGGTAATTTGTAGAGAGTGGTGGGGACATGTGGGTCAGGAGAAGGGGCAGTGCTTTCAGTGTGATGGCTGTTCTAGGGTCTCCAGCTGGACTGCTGGCCCTGTAGCTGTGGGCCACAGCTGTAGAGTGTGGCCCTGTAGCTGTAGAGTTCAGAGCCTCCCACCTCCGGTCTCCCTTGCCTTCTCCCACCTGCCTGCCTTGAATGTGTTGTCAGAAGAGTTGGGGATTTGGTGGTTATTATACTGGGCCAGGGGAGTGGCCTAATTCATCATCCAGTGAACTTTTTCATGGGCCCTGACAGGTGCCGTATTCTTTTCTGAGTGCTCAAGATACAAAGATATTGAATCAGGCACGGGCCCTGCCCTTGAAATGCTGACAACCATCTGGTGATGCTGATGCCAGAAGGGTCCCTCACCTTCCACATAGTCATGGGGAACACTCAGCCTCTGTCGGGACTCTGGGATGTGCACCTCATTTAGCAATGGGCTTCCAGCAAAACAGAGTCCTTGACTGATCCAGCCTCCCCTCCAGTCTTTCGACTGCCCCACCACCCCCGGGCTTTTCAGTGTCTCGGTGATTTAGTAGATCTTCATTGGTCATTTTTGATCACATGTGGGTTTATCCCCTCTTAATGGACTTCAACATGTGATCCTGACACACCCCTCCCTAATTCTCTACGTCAGCCATGCTCTGGTGGACAGTCAAGTGACAATCATCCAATCAGAGATCATCTGTCTTGGAAATTAGTCACAGTTTTTAAAACAAACCAACTTCTCGGGTGCTTTCTCTCAAATATTGTTGGTGCATTATCAGAGAAATGAAGCGAGTTTTAATAATGCAAATATTGGCCGTAAGAAAGAGAGAAGCAAAATAGTGAATTGGAAAGAGTAGGAGCCCGGGAATCAATGGACCTGTATTCTACTCAATTCTGGCATGTGCTGATTCACACGCCTTTGTAATTGAGCATCATTTTCTTCATCCATAAGCTTGAGGTTGCAAACAAATGTATGTATTACTTATGGACTCAGTGTAGTTTAAGATGATGCATGGGAATTATCAGGGATTTAGTGGTTGCTGTAAGGGAGGAAGGAACAAGATAGGGGAGGGGCACACAGTTCTTGGGCGTCAGGAACTTGCTGCTAACAGGAACAGTATCATACAACAGGGGTGGCTTGTAGCTGAAAGCAGTGGAGAAAAAAAATACAAGACAAGGAGCAAATTGTTCCCTTAAGCATTATTACCTCTGAACTCATCTTTAGAAGGGTTTTATCTGTGGGACCCCTGTGAGCCCTGGCTTGTGCGTGGGTCCTGTACAGAGATATTTCATTTGCTTATGCCAGGTAGCCAAAGGATATCACCAGCTCAACGTCAATTTTTTTAGTTCCCCAAATATGAGTGGAGTGTATATTTAAACCCAGAAGCCTATGAGGCCTAGACATTGGTTAAGAATTCTCTGGGGAGACTTTTCTACCCAGAACTCAGACTCCAATAGACAGATTCCCTTGTCTTCCTGTGTGAACTTTTCTAATGTTCACTTTATCTGAGAGTTAAGTATTGCTTCTAGAAAGCTCCAACTTCGTCTGTGTGAGGAGTGTCTTACTTCCAATACCCCCTAACAAGGTCACAGTCTCTGCTCTGTGTGTGGGCATTGAAGACCAAGTCTGTGAAACATGGTCCCACACTCCCACACCCTCCTGCCTTAGGCAGCAACAGCAGCTGCTTATGGAGTTCCGTTCTCTTGCTGTTCAGGCCCAGGGGAGTTTCCCTTACCTTCTGGCAAGCTCCACTATGCATTAAAATTCTCTTTGACAAGTTGTACCTAGTATTTTCTAGGTGTTTTGCTGCAGGAAGCCTTTCAGGTTATCCTGGTCTGCCCCGATGCCAGAACAGAAGCCCCATAGACATCAATCATATTTAACCTTCTTGAAAAAAGATCTGAACCAGCAAAGTAACATAGTAGGACTTGCTAAAGTTAGGTAGGGGGTATATGGGCATTCATCCTCAGTATTGTTCAGTTTGCTGAAATATTTCATGATCAGGGAACAAAGAGGTCTTTCTTGCTATCTAAGGTCCTTTCCATTTCCAGTTGGAAGGAGCTTTAAGTGTGAGCAAGTGTCTTCCTGCAGCGAGGAGGGTCGGATTCTTCCACGTGAGAACTTTGCAGGGGTCATGACAAGAAGCTTAGCTTCAGGGATACTGGCAGTTGAAGTTACAGGCAAAGCCCCTGGGGTTCGAGCCCCACCCCTTATCTCAGGTTGTGGGAGGGTGAGCTTATTCGGTACTTGGCGCAAATGGGAATGGGAGCCCCATTCCATCGGCAGAGAAGTGCCCAGCCTTCCTGCTACACGGGCCACTGGTCTATCAGTATGGGGCTCCACCAGGGAGGGACTGCACGCCCTCATCACATTCGAAGCCTCAGCATCACATCATGGCGGGGCAGCTGAGCAGGAACAAGTGGCAAAATTAACTTGATTGCCACTTCTTCCTTTTTCTGATATTTCCTGTCTTCACTTTACTCATGGCAGGCAAAGAAAACTGGAGAGCAAAAGGCAGCCAAGGAGACACAGAGTAATGATAGCTCACACATAGCATCTTTGGTGATAGGACCATCTCTATGTTCTGAAGGTGTGCAGTGCATGTTTTTTTTCTTAATAGTGTGAGACGCGCTGCTTGATTGCTAAGAGGGAAATCGAGCCCATGGATTTCAGATGGCCCTCAACAGTGGCCGTTTTGATCCGAGTTCCCTAAAGTCAATGTGTTACATTCGAAATATGTATTGTACACATTCACATAGAATGCTCAAGAAAAGGCATAGTGAAGGAAGGAAAGTGAAACACACACACACTTTGGTGATAGAAGTTAGGGGGGAAAAAGCATCACCTATTCATTTTAAGGCACTGCAAAAATAGCTCTAGACAAGCTTGCTACCAAGAAGACATCTTCAGGTTCGAATTTGGGAGTTTACATGTACTTGACTGTCTTCGGGTTGTTGCCTAATTCCTCCCCGGACCTGGTGGCTCCTTCCGTCTGCCCACCTCTACTCGTTTCCCCTTCTTTAGTTTCTTTCTTTCTTCTTTTTTTTAATGTTTATTTATTTTTGAGAGAGTGAGAAGGGGGGGACGGGGAGGGGTGGAGAGAGGGGGAGACACAGAACTCGAAGCAAGCTCCAGGCTCTGTCTGCACTGTCAGCACAGAGCCCGATGTGGGGCTCCAACTCATGAACCAAACCGCGAGATCATGACCTGAGCCGAAGTTGGACGCTCAGCCAACTGAGCCACCCAGGCGCCCCTCCCCTTCTTTAGTTTCTGCCACTTGCTTCTTGGTGAAGCCATTCCAAATGGAGAGAAGAGCACAAGAGGAGTCAGGCAAGTGAGACCATGGAGATTATACTACCTTCGTAGGGGACATGGTCCCTGCTTTAACACGGCTGCCACGGGGAAGGCTGCTTCCTCCTCCTCCTAGCTGAGGTTTCCTCCTAGCTGAGGTTTTACGGATTAAAGAGGATTTGCCCAATACCAGGTGCTTCTTATTAGATGAATGAAGCCTTTTCTCTCTCAGGGCCAGGTCTTTTCCCCACTTCTCTTAGGCAAATCCCTCAACCTTTTGGGATTCAGATCCAGTATCACTTCCTCCAGAATCCAGGAGCGTGGCCTAACTGTCCCTCCTCTCCTAGGGATTTCTCCATCCTGTGAACTCCTCTCATTGTCTTTACCGCCCATGTTACTCAAGGACCCTTGACCAGAGTATAGTTGTGGGCTCTGGGAACGTTGTTCTCTTCAGACAAGTCTACCTTCAGAACACATGTGGAGTTGGGGAGAAGTAGAGGGGTATCCACATGGTAAAGGTATCCACAAGTCAGTGGGGTCAACAGGATGACTCGAGGTCACCTGTGGTAAAGGTATCCATAAGTCAGTGGAGTCAACAGGGAGACTTTCTGGGAATCAACAGGGTGACCGATGTCACAGCCAACTCCCCCACTTCTGCCTTGCTCATTCTATGCCCCACAGACCCTGCCTTACTCAACTGGTTTCCCCTCTGTCTCTTCTCTCTTGAGAGCCTACATTCAATTATGCAAAGGGAGGGAACACTTCATCTTTTACACCCTTCGACACCCAACACAGGGCTGGAGTGCCAGAGGCTACCGACAAGTGCGTGTTAAATGAATGAATAAATGGATGCCCTGATTACATAATGAGACTTCTCCATTCCTTACTTCCTAGGGGGTCAGATATCCATCTCAAAGTCCACAGGTCCTCCATCATCTCAAGTCTAAACGTCTAAAATGTTCCTTCTATTTTCCCCCCTCAGATCTGCCCCCGTTCTTGATCTTTGCATTCCCCTTCCTGGTACAGCCCTTCTCTAGCTAACACTCAGCAGAAGCTTTAGTCATCTTGGAATGCTTTCCCTCTTGGTCCCTAAACCACCACAGCCCATCAAGGTGGCTTTTTCCCTTTACTCCCTTCCACACAGCCACCAGCCCTTGTTCCCCAAACCTGGACTCTTATAATAAAACTTCCCCTGCTTCATTGCCTTAAAACAGCTGGGCCGGTCTTCCTAAAACATTTTATTCAGATCACTCAGGGACATGTAAGAACAATGTCCGTGGCTCCTGTAGCCAGTGAAATACCAGTCAGGTCCCACGGTCTGCACTCAAGTTTTCCGCAGGCTGCCTTCCTTGTCTCTCCGCCTGTGCTTTGCAAAGTTCCTGTCCAGCTGGATGGGTCTGCCCCTGGCTCCCGAGCGGCTAGCTCTCTTGCATTCTTAAATCTCTGTTCATCCTGCCACACAGGCCTTTCCAAATCCTGCCTGTCCTTCGAGGTCCACCAAACTCAAATCCCATCTCATAAGAACCTTCACCAGCCACTTGCAAGACCACGGGCTGTTTACCCTGAAGTTCTCAGATCTCCTGTTTTTGGAAACTTCCAGCCCACATAAAACCTGCACCCCTCTCTGTTCCTGACTGTTGGTAACTCTCATGTGCTGCTTCACTGACGTGTGGGACTTCAGTGTGCTTACTAGTGTCTTATTACAATAGGACTGGAAATGCACTTGGGAGTTTATTATTGGCTCCTGTGTTCTTTACTTCCATCCCCAAGAGCATGTTGCCAGGTACTCTGCGCAAACCTTAGGAGCTCCTGGATGGAACAGAGAGATGTGGAGGATTTTAGCCTTGGCATCAAGGCACATATTACTGGGAGGATTAAGTCCAGAGGGCTGTGAAAGGAAGCACTTAGGTAAATACCCCAAGAGAAGTAAAAGAGTGCTCCTGTGCCTGGCACTTAGCCCACTATCCCCGCATCCTAGCGGGGCATCCTGGTTATGCTGGGAGGGGAGAGAGCTGCAATCAGGCCTCAAGACTAACAGGAAGTGGGGGAGGCTAAGCTTAGTCCTGGTGGCTGACCCACCCTCCACCCTTGGACCCCTCCAATGAGGTATTTCTTGTGCTCCTGGTCCTGCCAGCCAGCTCTTCCTGTCTTCTCCAGTAATCTGTGGTCTGAAAAGAGGTCCAGATGCTTCCCAGGCTAACTTTCCAATGTGCAGTGCTTTTAGGACAGCACTTAACTGCTTTTGCTTTTGTTTCTAATATAAATTTCCATCTGTGCCCACGAACCGATTTGAGTTTGTAAAATCAGTAAAAGCAGAAAATCAAATTTATACAATTTTCCCTAGATGGGCAGAAAAAAGGGAGAGAACTGGAGGAGAGGTCCTGTGAGTGTGGGGTCCTGAAATCAGGCTTCATTAGCTTCAAGGTAATAGCCTCTTGTCAACCTCCTCCTACCTTTTGAACTAAACCGTTCCTCCTTTTTCTTGATTTGGAACCACTCACTGTCCTCTCTTTGAATGAAGAGTTTCCTTTGCTATGCATACTGAATCCCTATCTCAAGTGTAAGGAAATATGAGAAGCTCTGGCTTGCTGCCTTGCTCAAGAGTCAGGAAAGCAGTTTTCCTTCCTAAAAAAATCAGTACCCATGTGCCTTCCACTAGTCCAAGTGTCTGATGTCACCCATCTGCCCCCTTCTCCGTGTTTGCTGCTGAGAAGCTCAGAGCCACTTTCGTGCACAGTTACTCCGGCCTCTTGAGGCTGATTCTTTGGGATCATTATTTCTCTAACTCCCTCTCCACCACCTGACTCCCACCCTCCACCCCCCTTTTGTGCTAACAAGCTTTGGTTCTCTTGTATTTGAATATATCTGTATAGGTCCGTTTGAAGCTTCTGCTCAACCTCCATTCTCCATTCCCCAGGACATTCCATCTGCTCTTCTGTGAGACACTGGGGCCCACCCCCCACCCCTCCCTGGGGACCCATGGTGGCAAAGCCTTCTTCTGTTCAGGACTGAGCGATGGAAGGACTTTCTCCTTAGCGGTTGCCTCTGATGGCAGCTCCTTCCCAGGCCTGGCAACAGCTCTGAGGCCTCCTTGTGACCCAACTTCTGAAAGTCAGCTTCAGGAGGCTCCTGCATTTATGGGACTGTGTGTTAGAGCTCGGCTCCCTAAACCCTTGAAGGGACTGCTCCCCTTCACTTTCTCCTCAAGCCTTGTCCTGCCTCAGGGAGGAGAGCAGCACACCTGAGGGCTTCTGGGACATGGCCTGGTTGTCCTGGCAACATGAGCTGGGCTAAGCCTACCAACTGTCAACGCTGATGACAGTTATTCATAAAGGAACTTTCCGTTGGTCCTCATCAGCTGGAAAGGTTGACAGGGCAGCAAATATTTAACTGCATTTCCGAGACCAGGGGCGTGGCTTGATCCGTTGCTTAAATTGGGGCTTAAATTGGGGCTTAAGTTGGGATTAAAGCCCAGACATCCTATCTCGGAAGAGAGGATATCACACTCTCTGCCATGATAAGCTCCAGTGGCAACTCCAGCCCTCAACTGGAAATGCTGGGCGGGAGGCAGCTCAGGGCTTTTACCAGATTATCAAACATGGCATGATTCTGATCCAGAAGTAAAATCTACTGACATTTTGAGGACCACAGATACGGGGATTGTAATATATACAGTTAATTTTTAACGATCAACTTTATTGGGGCATCTGGGTGGCTCAGTCAGTTGAGCACCTGACTCTTGATTTCGGCCCGGGTCATGATCTTACAGTTTGTGAGTTAGAGCCCCCTGTGGGTCTCCATGCTAACAGCGAGAAGCCTGGTTCAGATTTTCTCTCTCTCCCCTTTTCTTTCTGCCTCTACCCACTTGTGCACTCTCTCTCTCGAAATAAATGAAGAAATAAAAACCTTCAAAATATAATTAAAAAAATCAACTTTATTGAGGTATAATTCACATACAATAAAATCTGCTCATTTAAAACCTGTAGTTCATGGGGCGCCTAAGTGGCTCAGTAGGTTAAGTGTCTAACTTGGGATCAGGTCATAATCTCACAGTTCATGAGTTCAAGCCCTGTGTCGGGCTCTGTGCTGACAGCTCAGAGCCCGGAGCCTGCTTCAGATTGTGTGTCTCCCCCCCACCTCTCTCTGTTCCAACCCTGCTTGTGCTCTGTCTCCCTGTCTCTCTTTAAAAAAAAAATAAAAAATAAAATCTGTAGTTCGAAGAGCTTTGACAGACGTTTATGTTTTTGTAATCATCACAGTCCAGCTAAAGGACATTTTCCTCATGTCCCTTTGCAGTTAATGCCCACCAAGCAGCCTCAGCTGTACTGACCTGCTCTCTGATACAGTCAGTGAGCTTTAACCTTTTCTAGAGCTTCGTATAAATATAATTATATGGTATGTTCTCTTTTGTGTCTGACTTCTTTTGCTCAGCATGATGGTCTTGAGTTTCACTTGTGCTGTTGCATTTACCACTAGTTCCTTTCTATTGCTGAGTAATAGTCCATTGTTTGGATACACAAGAATTTATCTGTTTACTTGTTTTGTTACCAAATTTTGGCTATTATGAGGAAAGTTGTTATAAACAAACATTCTGTAATCTAGCCAAAGTTAATTTTTGGATGTGGTGTGAGGTAACAGTTGAGATTCTTTTTTTTTTTAATTTTTTTTTAACCCGACTAGATAAGGGTATCTAGTTGTTACAGCATCATTTATTGAAAAGACTCCTCTTTCTTCCATTGAATTATCTTGGCATCTTTGTTGAAAGTCAGCTGACCATATATAAAGGAGTCCGTTTCTGGACTTAATATTCCATCAGTCTGCGTGGCTAACTTTAAGCCAGTACCCCATTCTGCTGATTACTTTAGCTTTATGTTAAAACAAATTCAGGACCTATTATAGGTCCTTTGCATTGCCATATAAATTTGAGTCAGCTTCTCAATTTCTACAAATGGGCTGCTGGGATAATGATAGGTATCACATTGGGTCTGTAGATCAGTTTGGGGAAAATTGACATCTTAAATAGTACTTAGTATTTTTAAAAAAATGTATATTGGGCTGCCTGGGTGGGTCAGTAGGTTAAGTGTCTGACTTCAGCTTAGGACATGATCTTGCAGTTTGTGAGTTCCAGCCCTGCATTGGGCTCTGTGCTGGCAGCTTGGAGCCTGGAGCCTGCTCCAGATTCTGGGTCTCCCTCTCTCTCTCCCCCTTCCCCGCTTGCACTCTCTCTCTTCTCTCTCTCTCTCTCTCAAAAATAAACATTAAAAAAAAGATGTTTACTTGTTTTGAGAGAGAGAGCATGCGTGTGAACAAGGGAGATGCAGAGAGTGAGGGAAAGAGCGAATCCCAAGCAAGTTCTGCACTGTCAGTGCAGAGCTCAACATGGGGCTCGATCCCACAAACCATGAAATCATGACCTGAGCCAAAATCAAGAGTCAGATGTTTAACCGCCTGAACCAACCAGGCACCACTAGTGTTTAGTCTTTTAGTCCATAAATATGGTATATCTCTTCAAGTCTTTTTTAGGAATGTTTTGTAGGTTTTTAGTGTTTAGATCTTGCCTGTATTTTAATGTATTCCTAAATATTTCATTTTTCTGGCCACTGTTGTGTCATTTTCCAGTTGTTTGATGCTGATATGTAATATATGGAAATACAATATATTTTGTATGTTGATCTTGTATCTTGCAACCCTGCGAAACTCATTAGTTCCAGTAGATTTGTGATACATTCTTAGGGATTTTCTGTGTGTACGAGCATGCTAATGATGAATAAAGACAATTTTAATTCTTCCTCTCTAATCTGTATATCTTTTTATTTTTCTTATCTTATTGTAATGAATAAGGTATTCAATAAAATGTTGAATAAAACTGGTAAGGACATTCTGCTGATCTTAAAGGAGAAATCATCTGATCTTTCACCATTCTGTGTGATGATGGCTCTGAGACTTTTGTAACATCTCACATAACCACAGCACAATGATCTAAACCAGAAAATTAACATCGATTCAGTATTATTTATGAATCTACAGACCTTATTCAAATTTTGCCAATTACCCCTCTAAAGTTATGTTTTTGGTCCACGATCCAATCCGGGATCCCACTTTGCATTCCCCTATCATGTTTCCTTAGTCTCTTCCAATTTGAGACAGCTCATGACTTTGACACTTATCAGGCTTTGTCTGATATTTTCTCATGATTAGGGTTGAAGTTATGTAGCTTGGCAACAATACCACAGAAGTCATGTTGTGCCCTCTGCCTGTATTTTGTCAAAGAGGTACAAGATATCAATATGTCTTACTATTCATAGTGTTAACTTTTAGCATTCACCCACTGATTTTAACATTCACTAAAAATTCTTGCCAGCAATAATTATTACTGTGATATTTCCCAAGTGGTGATTTTTTTTTTCAACGTTTTTTATTTATTTTTGGGACAGAGAGAGACAGAGCATGAACGGGGGAGGGGCAGAGAGAGAGGGAGACACAGAATCGGAAACAGGCTCCAGGCTCCGAGCCATCAGCCCAGAGCCTGACGCGGGGCTCGAACTCACAGACCGCGAGATCGTGACCTGGCTGAAGTCGGACGCTTAACCGACTGCGCCACCCAGGCACCCCCAAGTGGTGATTTTTTTAATTCCCATAATTTCTTCTACATTTACAAATTGGAATTTTGAAGACAGGAAGAGCCACTCTTTCTCTTCTATTTATTCATTTATGCTAGTGTGGAATCATGGATATTTATTTTATTCTATATGTTGTAATCCATCGCTATCATTATATTGTTTAAATTGATCCTGACCTAGTCATTGGGTTCTTCTTCAAGTTGGCTCTTATCACTTTGATATGCTCCCATCATATATGTGATTTGGATTTTTTTTCCTCACTAGCTTCCTCCCCCCCACCCCCCACCCCAGTTATGGGTAGCACTTTCTTTCCTTTTTATACCCAGTAATTTTTTATTGGGCAGGATATTTTTCATCTTACATTTGTTGTGCTATATTTTGTTGTATTGCTTTTAAGAGTGTTGGCTTTGTTCTGGAAGGCAGTTAAGATACTGATGGTTCAGGGGTACCTGGGTGGCTCAGTCAGTGAAGCATCTGACTTCAGCTCAGGTCATGATCTCATGGTTCACAAGTTCAGGCCCCACATTGGGCTCTGTGATGATAGCTCAGAGCCTGGAGCTTGCTTCGGATTCTGTGTCTCCCTCTCTCTCTGCCCCTCCCCAACTCATTCTCTGTCTCTCTCTCCCTCAAAAATAAATAAAAACTTCTTATAGAAGTCTTTAGAAGTTTTACAGTTTTACATTTAAATCTATGACCCCATTGGAGTTAATTTTTATATAAGGTTTGATGTTCAGGTCAAAGGTTGTTTTTTTGTTTTTGTTTTTTTCTTTCTTTCTTTTTTTTCTTTGTTTTTGCCTGTGGGTGTCAAGTTGTTCTACAATTTGTGGAAAAGACCATCATTCCTGCATTGGATTTTTTTACTTAAAAAAAATTCAACTGGCTGTACTTATATGGGGCTATTTCTGGGTCCTCTGTTCTGTTCCACTGATCTATTGTGTCTTTCATTCTCAATATCACACAGTCTTGATTACCATAGCTATGTAGTAAGTCTTGGAATTGAGTAGTGATTTCTTCTACTTTTTTCTCATTTTCAAAACTGTTTTAGCAATTCCAATTTTCTTTTGTCTTTCCATATAAATTTTAGAATAATCTTGCCTATATCTGAAAAAAAAATCTTTCTGGGATTTTGATAGGAATTGCAGTAAACATATATATGTACTGACATTATGTTGAGTGTACTGATCCAGGAATATCTCTGCATTTAGTCCGAACTTAATTTTTTTCATCAGCATTTTGTCATGTTTTGCATTCAGTCCTGTACACATTTTGTTATATTTACACCTAAGTGAAACTTTCCCCAACTACAAATGGTACTATATTTTTATTTCACTTCCCACCATTATATAGTAATGCAATTAGTTTTCATATATATGGAACTTTTATCTTATAACCAACCTTAATATCAGTTCTCAGAGTTGGGTATTGTTTTCTGTTTTGTTTTGGTATATTCCTTGGGGTTTTCTTTAAGGTTTATTATGTCATCTGCAAATATGACAAATTTCTGTCTTAAAAAAATCTTTTGGGGTGCCTGGGTGGCTCAGTTGGTTAAGCACCCAACTCTTGGTTTTGGCTCAGGTCGTGATCTTGCAGTTAGTGAGTTTGAGTCCCACATCAGGTTCTGTGTTGGTGGCACAGAGCCTGCTTGGGATTCTCTCTGCTCCTCTCTGACCCCTCCCCCCACTCACACACACACACTCTCTCAAAATAAATAAATAAACTTAAAAAAATTTTAAACAATCTTTGTCTTTTATTTCCTTTTCTTATGCTATTACACTGGCTAGAACTTCTAGCATTATGTTGACTGTCAGTGGTGAAAGCAGACATTTTTGTCCTGTGCCTGAACTTAGGGAAAAACAATCAATCTTTCATAGTTTTTTTTTTTTTAGGTATTCTTTTATTTTTTAGCTTTATTGAGTATAATTGACAACTAAAATTGTATATATTTAAAGTATGCAAAACGTTGAAAAAAAAATTTAAAAAAAACATTGAAAAAAAAAAAGTATGCAATGTGATGATTTGACATATGTAAGCTTTGTGAAATGATTGACACATCAAGTTAACACATCCATCACCTCACAGTTACCTTGTGTGTGTGTGTGTGTGTGTGTGTGTGTGTGTGGTAAGAACACCTAAGATCTTCTCTCCTAGCAAATTTCAAGTACATAACACAGTATATTAACTATAGTCACAATGCTGTGTATTAGATCCTCAGAGCTTATGCATCTTATAACTGAAGTCTTGTAACTTTTGACTCAATATTTCCCCATCTCCCCCACTTTTCAGCCCCTAGTAACCACCATTTTATAATCTGTTTCTATGGGTTTGACTTCTATTTTTGTATTTTTAAGATTCCACATGTATGAGTTTGTACAGTATTTTTCTGTCTGGCCCATTAAGTCCTCTAGATTCATTCATCTTGTTGCAAATGGTAAAATTTCCTTCTTTCTCATGGGTAAATAATAGTCCATCATATAAAATCTCACATCTCTTTTTTTTGGTTCATCCCTTGATGGACAGTGAGAGAATTTCCACATCTTGGCTATTGTGAGTAATATTGCAATGGACATGGGAGTGCATATATCTCCTTAAGATACTGATTTTGTTTCCTTCAGGTACATACCTAGAAGTGGAATTGCTGGACCGTATGGTAGTTTTGGTTTTTTGGAATCTTCATACTATTTTTGTCATGGCGGTACAAATTTAAATTCCTACCAGCAGTACCCAAGGTTTCCTTTTTATCCATATCCTCCCTAATACTTATCTCTTGTCATTTTGGTAAATGCCATCCTAATGGACGTGAGGTGATATCTCATTGGTGGTTTTGATTTGCATTTCTGTGATTAGTGATGTTGAGCACCTTTTTTGTGTCTGCTGGCCATTTGTATATCTTCTTTGGAAAAATGTCTATTCAGGGCCTTTGCCCATTTTAAAATTAGATTATTTGAGCTTTTTTGCTATTGAATTCTTTATATATTTTGGATACTAACTCTTCTCAGATATGTAGTCTGCAAATTCTCTCATCCATAGTTGCCTTTTGATTTTGTTGATTATTTTCTTTGCTGTGTGGAAGCTTTTTAATGTTTGTTTATTTTTGAGAGAGAGAGAGAGACAGAGCAAGCAGCAAGCAGGGGAAGGGCAGAGAGAGAGGGAGATACAGAATCTGAAGCAGGCTCCAGGCTCTGAGCTGTCAGCACAGAGCCTGACCCAGGGCTTGAACTCATGAGCCATGGGATCATGACCTGAGCCAAAATTGGACACTTAACTGACTGAGCCATCCAGGGGCCCTGTGGAAGCTTTTTAGTTAGATGTAGTCCCACTTGCTTATCTTTGCTTTTGTTATCTTTGCTTTTGACTTCATATCCAAAAAATCATTGCCAAGCCAATGCCAGGGAGTTTTTCCTTATGTTCTAGGAGTTTTACAGCTTCAGGCTGTATGTTTAAGTCTTTAATCCATTTCAAGTTAATTTTTGTGTATGGTGTAAGACAGGGATTTGGTTTAATTCTTTTGCATGTGGGTAACCAGTTTTTCCAACACCATTTGTTGAAGAGATTATTCTCTCATTGTGCATTTTTGGTGTACTTTTCAAAGATCAGTTAACCGTATATACAGTTGGGTTTGTATCTGGGTTCTCTATTCTGTTTCACTGGCCTATGTGTACTATACCGTTTTGATTACTATACCTTTGTAATATAGTTTGAAGTCAGGAAGTGTGATGCCTCTGGCTTTGCTTTTTTTCTCAAAATTGCTTTGGCTATTTGGGGTCTCTTGTGGTTCCACACACATTTGAGAATTATTTTTTCTATTTTTGTGGAAAATGCCTGTGGAATTTTGATAGGGGTTGCATTGAATCTGTGGATTGCTTTGGTTAGTATGTATATTTTAACAATATTAACTCTGCCAATCCATGAATGTAGGATATCTTTCCATTTATTTGTGTCTTACTTGATTTCTTTCATCAATGTCTTCTAGTTTTCTTAGGTCTTATAGTATATGTCTTTTACCTTCTTGTTTAAATTTGTCCCTAATTATTATTTTTATGCTATTATAAATGAGCATATTTACTTAGTTTCTTTTTTCCAGTAGCGCATTCTTAGTGTATAGAAATGCAGCTGATTTTCTATATTTATTTTGTATCCTACAATTTTACTGGATTTATTCTAAAATTTTTTTCGTAGATCCTTTTCATAGATACTTTTTTGGAAATTATAATGTTGCTGGATTTAGCTAACATTTTTTCATAGATATATATCTTAAATATATATAATAGAAATTTCATTTATTTCTGCTATTACTATGATAGGGCAAGATAGGACTCAGTAAGCAGAAAGGGAGAGGCTAAGGCTTGAAGATCCCTGGGTGGGGAAAAACACATATTTTAAAACATTTCTTCTGGGAATGTCAGACTTGGAGCAAACTCCTTCAGGCGTAAAGTTCTTCTTAAGAATGTGACAGCACCTACTCCCCCTCAGGTTTCCCTCAGGAATTTGACCAAAGACCTGACTAAAAAATATGTAGCAGACCATAAAAGGTAGGACCCACAAGGAATGGCCATAGACCACCCTCAAACAATGGAAATGAGCCAATCAAAAAGGAATGACTAGGCATTTAGAATTACCTAGCCAGTAAGGGTAGAACCTGAGAAGAACCAAGGGAGAAGGGAAAGGACCCACCCAAACCCTATAAAACAAAAGCCCCTTGCCTATTGTTGCGGGCATTCACTTTTGAATGCGCCCTCTCTGTAAAGAGAGCTTTCATACTATTCTTACTTTCTGATCTTATACTCTAATAAACTTTTGCCTGCTGCTCGTTTTATTTTGTGTCCTTCTCTTCACTCTTCAAAGCTTCAAGACAACAAATCCTGGGCACTGAGGTGAAAAACATTCTTTTCCTAGTTTCCTATTGTGGGACATCAGACTATTATATTGATTTGAAGCTTTCCCTCTTTTTCCCTATTAGTATGATAGGAAAAAAATAGGATAAAATAGGCAGAGAAGGAAAAGATTAGGACCTGATGTCCCTGGGTGGGGAAAGATACATTATGGAACAATGTTGGGAGTGTCTGACCACAGCAAACCCCCTCAGGTGACTCCCCCTCAGGTTTCCTTCAGGAATTTGACAAAAGACCTGACTAAAAATAAGTAGGCTGTAAAACCTATGACCCATGAGGAACTGGTATGGTCATAGACCACCCCTCATACAATAGAAATGAGCCAATCAGGAATGGACAACCCAGCACCTAGAGTTATCCAGCCAATACAGATAAAACCTGAGAAGGAACAAGGGGGAAGGGAAGGGTTAGGGTGACCAGAACCTTATCAAACAAAGGCCTTGCCTATTGTCGGCAGGCGTTCACTTTTGAATGTCCCCTCTCTGTAAAGAGAGCTCTCCTACTATCCTTCCTTCCTAATCTTATACTCTAATAAGCTTTTGCCTGCTGCTCATTTTGTGTCCACTTCTTCATTCTTCGAAGTGGCGAGACAACGAATTCCGGGTATTGTGGTAAAAAATCCTGCAACATTAGCACTGCTTTAGCTGCAGAACACAAATTCGGTTATGTTTTTCATTGTATTTTCATTGTAATTCAGCCTAGATGTTTATCCTTTGGACCAGAGACCAGCAAACTTTGCATAGGGCCAGATACTAAATACTTTAGGCTTTGTGGAATGTATAAGGTCTATATCATTTGTTCTCTTTTTTCTTCTTTATAACATTTTAAAAGGAGACTATTTTTAGAGTGTTTTAGGTTCACAGCAAAATGGAGCAGAAAGTACAGAGATTTTCCATAGATCATCTGTGTATCCACACGTGCATAGCCTCCCCCATCATCAGCATACCCCACCAGAATGGTACATTTGAGACGACTGATGAACCTACAATGGTAAATCATAATCACCCAAAGTCCATAGTTTACATTAGGGCTCACTCTTGGTGTCTTACATTCTACGGGTTTGGACAAACGTATAATGACCTGTATGCACCATTATGTTACCACACAGACTAGTTGCTCTGCCCTCAAAAGCTTCTGTGCTTCACCTATTCATTATTCCCTCCCCACTAACCCCCAGAAACCACTGATCTTTTTACTGTCTCCATAGTTTTGCCTCTCCCATAAGGTCATACAGTTGGAATCATAGAATATGTAACCTTTCAGACTGGCTTCTTTAAGTTAGTAATATTCATTTAAGTTTTCCTCCATGTCTGTTCATAGTTGAATAGCTCATTTCTCTTTAGCACTAAATAATGTCCCTTTGCTAGATGTACCACAGTTTATTTGTCCATTCATCTACTGAAAGACATCTTGGTTGCTTCCAAGCTTTGACAATTATGAATAAAGCTGCTGTAAATATCTGTGTGCAGGGTTTTGTCTGAACATAAGTTTTCAACTCCTTTGGTAGGAGTGTCATTGCTGGATCATATAGTATGAGTATGTTTCATTTTGTTGGAAACCACCAAACTGTCTTCCAAAGTGGCTATACCATTTGGCATTCCTTCCAGCAAGAATGAGAGTTCCTGTTGCTTCACATCCTCACCAGCATTCGGTATTATCAGTTTTTGCGCGCGTACACACACACACACACACACACACACAAACACACACACACACACACACACACACACAAAATGGCTTGTGGGACTATAGCTTGCCAAGCCCTGCCTTAGACCTATTTCCCACCTTCTGTAGTCTTGACTGTGTGTCTCTAGGCTTGCATGGTGCATGTCCTAGCTGAGCGTTTGTACTTCAACACACACCCACACAATTAAAGCTTTCCCTCTTCTGCAAGTTTGTCCACAACCTTCTCCTTTTCCAGGACTCACTTCAGTTCTTATTACCACCTCCATGAAATTTGTTCTGTCCCATTCATTCTACCCCTGTCTCTTTTTCTGAAAACTTACTGCTTGTAATTTTGATAACACCATTTTGTGCTAAATGCAGACCATCATGGTTTGCTACTTTCACTGCTTCATGTATTTTGATTTGTTTCTGCAACTAGATTGTAGGGTTCTGGAGGGCTGACATTTAGCGTAACAACTACAATGATAACTGTGCTTTGTTTTAAAACAACTCTTTTGGGGTTATCAAGAGTTTGCATGGGCTTTTTGTTTTTAGTTCATTAGGAGAACCCTGTGAAGTAGTCTGGGCAAGGAATTTTATCTCTAGTTGACAAACTGAGGCTCAGACAATTATCATGGACCAAGGCAACATGGACGAAGGCTCTGGGACTTGTAAATGATGAAATCAGATTCAGTCCCCCAGGGCTGGCCTGTTGCAGCTTCAGTATCCTGATATTTGTAGTGCATGGTCACTACGCCCTTGGCCCAACTGGTTGAAAGGATGCCTGATGCTGAGAGGGTCCATGTGCGTTTCCCCGGCTGTGTTGTCTAGTCCCGTGTCCACACCCCCACTTCTTCCCCTGACTGTGTGCACTGTTTTTCTGCTGCATGCTGCCGTTATTTTAGGGAGAACTTGGGCTATTACCCTTTCAGAAGACGTGCACCTCCATCCTTTCACATCTGGAAAATCTTTCTGCAGAGAAAGAGGACTCTGCCTGAAAATGTACTCATTTCCTGGAGCTGTTTGTGGCTGGAAAGGCCATGTTGCAGGGGGAGGACTTATCCCTCTGGAAATCTAACAACTGTCCTGAGGAGAGACTATTCCCCACAATTGCTGTGTCCTCCTCTGTGGAAGCACAGTGAGCCCAGGGGCCCAGGCCTGTTGGACTCTGGCACAGGAAACTGCCTCTTTTGTAGTGCTGTCTCTGTGTTAGTAGAGGAAGTGTTGGTGGGGAAACTAGGGCTAGGACTTTCATAGCCTCAGCAAGCATCATCGGGGAACACAGGAGTAAGTGCGGGCCCGTCCGTGGCTACTGTGGAACCAATACCCCCCGCCTGTCCTCTCAGTGAGTCCAGGAATGTTACACTTTAGAGGAAGATCTTGGGCCTGACCTGGGATGTCAGAGTAGCCATCCTCCCTCTGGCCTCCCTAAGCCCAAGCCTAGACCCTGCCTGGTATGTGCTGGCCGGTGGCAGTTGCTCTCTCCGCACAGGCATGGCTCGCACAGGATTGCCCACTCCACCCACCCTCTAGAGCTGGATGCCTGGCACAGACACATGCCCAAAGTTGTCACTTTAAAGGAGAAATTTGGCTGGGTTCAGGCTAGGAGACTCCCTGGAGCACGTGACAGGGACACCCAGGTTCTTGGAGAGCCCTTTCTGTGGGGCTCAGCTCTCATTAATTCAAGGATAACACAGCCCTCCTGTCTAGAGAAACTTATTTTCCTTTAAGGCCCCTTCCTTGGCCCAGTGCTCTATAATCAGTAGTTTTGTCATTCATTCAAGTCTTCATGAGTACCTGGTCCTGGGAAGTGATTGAGGGTTGGATACTTTGGGGAAGATGAATACTTGGTAACATTATGTACGCACCGCCCCTCATTAACTTACAGCAGCTTCATAAGGCAGATACTCTAGGGTCTGGAATTCAAAGAGGAGGAGACCTAGTTGCTTGCCAAACCGCACACGGTTTGGTGGGGCAGGAGCCCAGAGTTTGAGCTCAGGTGTACGCTCTTTGACCTCTGCGTTCTCTTGTGTCTCCAGTTTGGACATTGGTCAGGAGTTTCAGTGCAGACACAGGAACTGTCCCTGGCTGGGGTAATCAGAAGATGGATTTCTGAAGCGGTCAAAGATGGCTCACGAAATGTCGGAGAAGGTGGATTCCGGCTGGACGCTGCCCATCTCATTTCTTGTTCTCCGCCTACAGGAAGGCGAATTTTCTCAGCTCACCTTTCAGTCAGGCCAGTGGAACATGGCAGGAAATGATATCTGGCATTTCCAGGCCCGGCTCTAAAATTTTGTGCCCGATCCTTGGCTTTTACTCTCATGTGAAAGAGGAGGAATCGGAGATGGTAGAGTCACACCAGTGAAGCTGCCCGGCCTTGCGTCCCCACCTGGAGCTGTCCTGCTCAGGCCAGCTGTCCAGCCTGCACGGGCCTGCATGTGACTGGGAAGTAAAGCTTGCTGCAGTTAGCTGATGAGATGTTGGGTTTGTTTGCTGGAATGGCCTAGGCTATGCTGACCAATAAAGCCAGAAAACTAGGCTTGGTGGCTCCAAACTCAGGCCCAATGCCCTGAATCATGTGCTCAGACTGCTTCGTCGGGACATCAGTGCTAGTACTACTGACACAGGTGGCAAGGTCTGCCTCACCATCACTGCGACGCCAGGCGGTAGACACTGGGGATCGAGCCTCTGCTGAACTGTCTCTGGAAGGTGAGCTGGAGCCATGCCAGCTCCAGTAGGCTCTGGAGACTAAAAGATTAAAATATGGATCCTAGCGGCGCTGGGTGGCTCAGTCGGTTAAGCGTCTGACTTCGGCTCAGGTCATGATCTCGCAGTTCGTGGATTTGAGCCCCGCATCGGGCTCTGTGCTCTCAGAGCCTGGAGCCTGCTTCAGATTCTGTGTCTCTCCCCTCTCTCTGTCCCTTCCCCACTCGTGCTCTGTCTCTCTCTCTCAAAAATAAATAAACAGTAAAAAAAATATATGGATCCTACCCTTAAAGTGTTACCCATCCATTTGGAGGAGTGAAAAGCCATGAAAGGTCATTATAATGGAACAGAAAGTGGTAAGTGTGTTGGAAAAGGATGGGTACTGGACTCAGATTCCTGGAAGAAGAGAGGCATTTTAGGTCAGGATTAGTTGCCTATGTGTGCTCGGGCTCTGGGTATAAGGCCTAAGGCTAGATTCAATTGTGTTACTATCTTTTGCAATTCAAGAACTTAAGGAAAAGTGTTGAAGATAAAGGTGGACATAGAATTTATTAACAACAACGAAACAATCCTACAACCCCAAAACATACACTCAGTGTGTATGTACTTATGGATACATACGCTCATACCCTGCACCTGACTCTTGGCTCATAGTTAACTCTCCCTCCTTCCAGTATAGCCTTATTTGGCAGTGAAGTGAAAGGCAACTTTATTTGTTGTTTTAACTCTTAAGGCATTGCATTTTTTGGGTCTTTTGTTTATGAACCCAAAGTTCTACTCTTTCTATCAATACTTTCATTAATGTCTCAATAATAACACCATTAGCGACTCTACTTCTACTCTTGATTGTTATTTATTGGGTTCAACGTCTCACACAGTTCTGAAAAAATAATCCCATTGTGTTAAAATGCTTTTTCACAGCCATTTAATGGTTAAGACACAGGGCTGCTAACATTGATCTTCCCATACACATCCTTGTTTTTTTGTAACCATCAATCATTCATTTGCAAGTCTATAACCTACAATTTTGCATTCATTAGTCATTTAACATATAACTCCTGACAAAATTATTGATGTATTAACATCATATTTTTATTATATGCTTAGGTTCCCAAATCATCCTGAGTCCCTTGAAGGCTGCTATTCTGCTCGTCTTAATAAAGTACAGCAAAAGATTGGAAATAAGCCAAATATGTGTAAAACAGAAACTACTTAAATAAGTCATGACACATCTCTCCATGGGATATTACACAGTTGTAAAGAATAATGAGGAGGCACTTCATGTCCTGTTATGCAGTGATCACCAAGACATAAGACAGCCAAATGCAGAGCCCAATGTAGAGAATGCTCCCACTTTCGGTATAAAGGAGACGTTAAAATGTCTTTTGGCTTACAAAAGCATGAAATACCTCTGGGAAGACATATCCAGAAGCGAGATAACATTTGTTACCATTTGGGAGGGAAATCATGTGGCTGAAAGGCTGGGTTAAGGGGGGAAAGTTTTCAATGTATATGCTTTGCTTTTGTACCCTCAGATACTTCAAATAGGAAATACTGTATTTCCTAAGTGTGAGGATATTCTCATACGTAACCGCGGTGCAATGATCACAATCTGCCAATTTAACGTGAATGTACCATCATCTGATCCACAGTCCATCTTGTAATTTCAGTTCTCAGTAATGACTCAATAGCCTTCCCCCCCAGCCCCCCCATCTAAGAGTCAACTCAGGATCACATGTCATATTAGCTGTCACGTATTTTAGTCTCCTTTACCTCGGAATGAGTCCTACATCTTTCTTTGTCTTTCTTTTTTGTCAATGGCAGCAATGATGAAGCCTCTTTAAGTGGCTTCTCGGGCAGTAGATGTAGACAGGTGGGAACTGGAAGAGGAGAGCCAAGGCATGGAGGTCTTAGGGACGGCTGTCAGCTTCAGCCTTACTTGTGGTCTAATACGTGGAACCCTTTTGAGGACTTGGTGGAATAATGGCATTTTGGTGAGGGTGAGCACGTGCTCCTAGGCTGCAGGGATGGGTGGGTGGGTCTTACAGTCATAAGTTGGGTCTACATAGAAATTTTGTAGGCTTATTTTGAAGGCTGGTGAGGCCAGGTGACATTTTATTACATTCTTAGGTACATTTATAAGGGGAGGTTGTCTGTAGCTTTCATCAGAATTTTTTAAGGCTTTTTATTCAAAGTTTTAAACACATGCAAAAGCAGAGAGTGTTTAACGAACCCCCATGTACTCTCTACCATGGTTTTGCTGGCTGGTCAGGGACTTGGGAAGGCACAATTAAAAACTGGTCACAAGGCATTCTGGGGAAGAGGTGTGTGGCTGGACCTCTCTAAATGGCCACAGAATGTGGAGATCGGCATCCCAATGGTCACTCAAGAGTAGTCGCAGCCGAGAAGGGTTTTCATAATCAGGTAGAGGAAATGATCCGTTCTCTGGATGTCAGTTAGCTTCTTTCCCAGGCATCTTTGTTCTTGCCCAAAGGCCTCAGAGATCAAAGTGGCCAAGACAGCAGTGACAGAGATGGTGCATCAGCTCAACCTCATGGACTGTCCACTTCCTAAAGCCTAATCTCCAGCAGCAGAGACCGACACTGAGCCCCCCAGGTAGCACTACCCTTTGGGAAAACCAGTGAGCTACCACAACATACAAAGGATAGGATTTTGATCTCACTGACATAGATACTCTGGATATGGATTTGCTTTTCTTGTCTGCAGTACTTCTTCCAAAACTCTTATGCATGTGCTGACAGAATATCCTAGTCGCCATGACGGTATTATGCCTTGCATCACTTCTGACCAAGGAACTCATTTTACAGCAAATGAGGTACAGCCATGAGCCCGCGCTCATGGGAATCAGTGGCCTACCGTATTATCCTGATTACTGTAGCTTTATTGGAAGTCTTGAAATCAGGTAGTATATGTTCTACTTTGTTTTTCTTTTTACAATTGTTCTGGCTATTCTAGATTCTTGGCGTTCTCTTGTAAACTTTTAGAATAATCTTGTCATTTTCTACCAAAAAAATCTTCTAGGATTTGAATGGGATTGTGTTGAATCTGGAGATAAATTTGGAGAGAACTGACGTCTTCACTACACTGAGTCTTTCAACTCCGAACGTGGCATATCCCTTTGTTTATTTAAGTCTTCTTTACTTTCATTAGCGATGTCTTTTTGTGCACAGGTCTTGTGGTCCTATTTTGTTAAATTCTTTCCAAATTATTATATGGTCTGTGATGCTACTGTGTAAATTGCATGTTTTAAATTTTAGTTTTCTGGTAACTTATTGTCAATATTTAGGAATACAATTCGTATATTGACTTTGTACTTTTTTAAGGTTTATTTATTTATTTTGAGGGAGGGGAGGGGAAGAGAGAAAGAGAGAGAATCCCAAGCAGGCTCTGCATTGTCAGCACAGAGCTCGACATGGGGCTTCAACCCATGCACTGTGAGATCGTGACCTGAGCCGAAACCAAGTTATACACCCAACCAACCGAGCCACCCAGACACCCTGACTTTGTATTTTAGAATTTTTTTTGTGAATTTTCTTATTTTAGTAATTTCATAGTATGTTTCTTAGGATTTTTTACATACAATCATACATTATTATGTCTTCTGTAAATAGTTTTACTTCTTCTAATCCATAACTTTCTAATTATTTCTTTCTATTTTGTTTTGTCATGTGGCACTCTAGTACAACACTGAATAGAATGATGAGATAGACAATTTTGCCTTTTTCTTGATCTTATCATTAACTGTAATGGTAGCTCTGTGTTTTGTATTTTTTTCCTTAAGTTCACTGAAAACTATTATTGTGATTTTAAAAATGGCCTAATGGGTTTGTAATGAATTCAGCATATCATTCTGTTGATATTTTAGAACTGATACTGACTTTTGCTAGAGAATTAAAAAAAATTCAAAAGTGAAAATTGTGTAATAAACTCCATCCCTGGCAATACCTGCCATGTCACATGGTCACAACTCACTATTCTGTACAAAAGTTTGTATTAATAAAGCTCTGATATAAAAATCAAATAACAAGCAGTGGTGTTTTAAGTGTAGACAGGTTTTCCATCTGTTCCATTACTTATAAGGCTTGAATCTCTCTTTAACAATGTAACATTAAATTCAGTATGATGACTTAAGTCAATTAAAAAAAACCCATCCTTTTATACTCTGAAGGATTTCTTTCTTTCTTTCTTTCTTTTTCTTTCTTTCTTTCTTTTCTTTTCTTTCTTTCTTTCTTTCTTTCTTTCTTTCTTTTTTTTTTTTTGGTCATCTTTCCTCTTTTCCTTTTCTTTATCTTTGCTCTTTGACTTCTTTTTCTGTTTTGTGTGTGTGTTTGACTTTTTTTTTCAATTTTACCTTAGTGTCTGTGTGCTTATTCATTTTTAAAAAAGTGTTTCTTGTGTTTGTTGTTCTTGTTGTCCTGACGTCCTGCTGGGCTGGCACTGCCACTGTGCCTTCAGCCTTGGCTTCCAGGACTATGGCTTCTACGTGGGCTGCCCAGGACAGCTTGACTCTGGCTCCTGCTAAGCCCGTCTGGCCGACAGCTGCTGTGTCCAAGCCCTTTTGCTTCCTTCATTACTGTGTTGTTCAGTTCCTTAGACATTTTGCTGAATTTTTTCTCTTCTTTTACAGATAGGTTTCTTTCGCTATCACCTTCTTTAGAGTCTGGTGCAAAGCAGGTTCATCACTTCCTTAGTTAAGTCAGAGGAAGGTCGAAAGGCGTAGTTAGCAGGGGTTTAGGCTGGCCAGCATTCTTATCATTTGCTCTTTTTTCTATCTGTGTGTCTAGTGGAGTAAGAATATAAATTGTTGCCACTCGAGTCTTTGTTGCTCCTTGCTTCTAAGATGAGTGGCTCATGATCCTTACAAGGATTTTTGTCTGCCACTTAGTCTCCTCGCTGGAGCACGTGGTATCCTAAGTGGCTTTGTGATCATGGGAGTTTTTGATCTCTTGTGGTACTTGACCTACCTTTTTGGGGGAATGTCCTGTTCATTTTTTTGGCAACTCTCTCTTCCCTCAGCTTATTTTTCTGTTCAGATGCAGAAGCTGTAAGTTTTTTTGTAGACTCCTTTTATTAGGTTGAGGAAGTCCTCGTCTATTTTCAGTGTTTTGCTGAGAGGGTTGGTTGTTGTTGTCTTTTATCATAACCAGTTCTTTAATTTTGTTTTTGTTTTTTTTTCTGTGTCTCTCATGATGATTATAATTTGCCTCTTTTATTCTGTTAATGTTGAGGAATACAGTAAGTTTTCGAATGTTAAGTCAACTATGCATTCCTGGGATAAACCCCACTAAGTCACATGTATTATCTTTTTTAATATTGCTGGATTCAACTTACTAATGTTCTGTTAAGGATTTGTGTTCAGGAGAGATAGCCGTCTGTAATTGTCTTGTAATAACTTTGTTTTTCTCATCAGGATAATGTTGCATTATAAAATAATGTGAGAAGTGTTCCTTTCACCTCTTTTCTGGAAGTTTTCGTGTTAAGACTGGTATTATTTCCTCTTTAAATGTTTGATAGACTTCAGCAGTGAAGCCATCTGGTATGGCATCTTCTTTGTGAAAAGGGTTTTTTTTTTTAATGTTTATTTATTTGTGAGAGAGAGAGAGAGAGAGGAGTAGACAGAGAGGGATAGAGAGAATCCCAAGCAAGCACCATGCTCAGTGAAGAGCCCAATGTGGGGCCCGATCTCATAACCATAAGATCAGTACCTGAGCCGATATCAAGAGTTAGACGCTTAAACCAACTGATCCACCCAGGCGCCCCTGTGAAAAGGGTTTTTAAAAAGTTGTTATGAATTCAATTTCTTTCATAGATATAATATCATTTAAATGATTTCTCTCTTTTTTTTTGACTTTACAAATTTGTAATTTGTATGATTTATTTTCTCATTTTAAACAAACTTACTTTTGTACTTAATTCTGTATTAAACATGTATTTTTTCTATTTTTAATTAATTAATTAATTTTTAGTTTACATCCAAGGTAGTTAGCATATAGTACAATAATGATTTCAGGAGTAGATTCCAGTGATTCATCTCCTATGCATAACACCCAGTGCTCATGCCAACAAGTATTCTCCTTAGTGCCCCTTACCCATTTAGCCCATCCCCCCACCCGCAGTCCCTCCAGCAACCCTCAGTTTGTTCTCTGTATTTAAGAGTCTCTTATGTTTTGGCCCCCTCCCTGTTTTTATATTATTTTTGCTTCCCTTCCCATATATTCATCTGTTTTGTATCTTAAATTCCACATATGAGTGAAGTCATATGATATTTGTCTTTCTCTGACTTATTTCACTTAGCATAATACCCTCTAGTTCCATCCATGTTGTTGCAAATGGCAAGATTTCATTTTTTTTGATCACTGAGCAATACTCCATTGTATATATACATATATATATATATATATATATATATATATACCACATCTTCTTTACCCATTCATACATTTGTCAATGTATATTTGGGCTCTTTCCATACTTTGACTATTGTCGATAGTGCTGCTATAAACATTGGGGTGCATGTACCCCTTTGAAACAGCATACCTGTATCCCTTGGATAAATACTTAGTAGTGCAATTGCTGGGTCATAGGGTAGTTCTATTTTTAACTTTTTGAGGAACCTCCATACTGTTTTCCAGAGTGACTGCACCAGTTTGCATTCCCACCAACAGTGCAAAAGAGATCCTCTTTCTCTGCATGCTTCCCAACATCTGTTGTTGCCTGAGTTGTTTCAGCCATTCCAAAACGAGGTGGTATTAAATGATTTCTCTTTTTATGTCAGTTTTTGTAATTTTCCTTTTTTTTAAGGAATAGGTAGTTTCATTATGTTGATGAATGTACTGGAATAAATTTGCATATATTGTTAGTCTATCATTTTAGTGTTTGTAGGACCTGTAGTTATGTTTCCTCTTTAACTCCTGATATTGGTAATTTGTGTTTTTTCTTGATAACTGTAGAGGTTTATCAAATGCATTACATTTTTAAAAGATACAGCTTTGGTTTAATTGGTTTCTCTGTACTGTTTGTCCATTTTCTATTTCATTATTTTTTTAAGTTTATTTTGAGAGAGAGAGAGAGAGAGCATGAGCAGGGGAGGGGCAGAGAGAGAGAGAGGGAGAGAGAGAGAATCTCAAGCAGGCTCCACACTGCCAGTGCAGAGCCTGACCCAGGGCTCTATCACAGGAACTGTGAGATTATGACCTGAGCTGAAACCAAGAGTCAGAAGCTTAACCGACTGAGCCACCAGGCAAACCCTCATTATTCTTATTGTTGCCTTCATGTTTCTTTTCTACTGTTTTCGGATTAAGCTACTCTTTTCTTTCTGCTTTCTTAATGTACAAGTTTAGATGATTGCCGCAACAAAGATCCTGTCCTGTCAGCCCCCTTGTTTATTTTTCTTTGTGTGAAAATGCATACATTCTAGTTATACTGCAGTTTCTTTGGCAAGCATAAACTATCTTTTCAGACTCAGCAGGTATGTTAGAGAAACTGGCTTCTGAATTTGGTACCAGTCCAGCATGGATTAAGAAGAAGAAATCTAGTGAAATGAGGATAAAGAGGATTTTAAATGATAACAGAAATTCTATTTGGTAAAATTGGAGTAAATTCTCTTTTATGTCATTTCCCCCAAATTCCATTTTAAAACAGGTGGCCTTTTAAAGACAGATGTTTCTGTTGTACTGGGCCTTGGATACATTAGCTGTCCTGGGCTTTCTCAGCAGAGATACGGACCTGACATGTGACCTGGGAGTGTTTTCCCTGAATCCAGTCAGTGTTAATTGGTTCCAGATATGGAGAGGAGATGGGTAATCTCATAGTCTACAGATGTCAGAAGCTTCTTCTTACCCTGTCTTTTCATATTTTCAATTAATAAGCCTTTTTGAAAAACATTTGGACTTCCTCTCACCTGGACTTCCAGGTGAGTTCTAGAAAGTTGTAAGAGACCATTTCTCTCACTGTAACAATGTGAGTAAGCTGTATAAGCTACAAAATCATAGTGGTTAAAAACCTACCAGAGAGCTGAAGATGCAATGAATTTAAAGTGACCTAATTTACAAACTGAGGGTTGATGGGGGGTGGGAGAGAGGGGAGGGTGGGTGATGGGCATTGAGGAGGGCATCTTTTGGGATGAGCACTGGGTGTTGTATGAAAACCAATTTGACAATAAATTTCATATATTAAAAAAAAGTACAGATAATATAAAAAAATAAAAATAAAATGACCTAATTTCAGCGTGAAGAGCCCTTTTTAGGAGAGTGATACATGAGGCTGCTTTCATATAGGAACATTGTGGATGGAGGAGGAATCCCCACCATAGATAGGGGATTTGGGAGATGCAATGAGAAACTAGCTGAACTGGCTGAAATTTGGATGAGCTGGTATGATGTAGTAAGATTCCAAAAGACCTAAATGCAAACGGCACCCACCTGCAAATTCTCATCCATAAGGCCCCACAAATGCATGGCTCTTGTCTGTCCCTGAAGGACAGGGAATGAGTGTGGAGAGAGATTTTCCTAGGAGCACTCACAGGTCGCTTTTTCTACCTGAGTCTCCACTGAGTACATAGCAACAGCACAGACAAGAAAGGATAGAGACCCCTTCAAGTCACACGTGCCCACCGATCCTTTCCAAATGAATACATAGTCAAAGATAGAAGACATGTAAAAAAGCAGGAAAATGTGACCCATAACCAAGACAAAAAAATGGCCAATGGAAACAGAACCAGAAATGACCCAGATGTTGGACCCAGCAGACAAAAGTTTTAAGGTAACTCTATTAATGTGTTTAGTGGAAAATATTGGAAAAATAAGTAAAAATAGGGGAAACTGCAGCAGAGAATCTGAAATTCCATGAACGAATAAGATGGAAATTCTAGAACTGATATGAAAATTTCATTTGAAGGATTTAACAGCAGAACTTGAAGACAGGTTAATAAAATTAATCCAAATTTATGCATAAGGAGAGAAAAATTAAAATTAAAAAGTTACAACAGACTCTCAGAGAATTGTAGGATAATATCAAGCACTATAATGTATGTATATTGGAGTCCCTATGAAAGAGACGAAAGGAAATGCAGCACAGGGAATATTTGAAGGGATTAGACTTGAGAGTTTTCAAAAATTAATAAAAAAATATCAATTCACAGATGTTAGAAGCTCAGGAAAAGCCAATTAGAATAGATACCAAAAAAACCATATCAAGGCACATCATAGTCAAAATACTGAAAATTAAAATTAAAGAGAATATATTAAGCACAGCCAGAGAAAAGTGGCACATAGTTTAATGATACAATAATAAGAATGACAAGTAACTTCTCATCAAAAACTCTAGACTCCAGAACACAGTGGAATAGCTTCTTTAAAATGCTGAAATTAAAAAAAAAATCAATCAAAATACATACTTAAAGAATGAAAGAAAAAAAAAGACATTTGCTCTCAGAAAAAAGCTAAAAGCACTTGACTCTGGTAGACTTTCATTACAAGAAATAAGTTCTTCAGGCTAAAGGGAAAAGGTATCAGATGACGCCCAGATCAATAGGAAAGAACACTAGAAAAGGGCAAATCCGTGGGAAGGGGTGGTGTGTGAAGATGTAATCATCACTTTTTATTTACCCAATAGGTATTTAGATTTACCCTAATTTCAGTAAACTCGTTGCTCCATATAAAGAGTGAACACTGGTATATATGGTGGTGAACGCTCTCAGGTTTCATTTGTTGAATATATCTTTAATTCATGTTTATGGTCAATGGTTTTTTCTCTCTTGAGTAAAGTATTTTATGTTGAGGGTTATTTTTCTGCATATGAAGATGGTCATTCCACTGTCTCTTAGGTTCCATTGTTTCTTGATTTTTGTTTTGTTTTGTTTTGTTTTGTTTTGTTTTGTTTTTTTTGAGGATTCAGCTGTCAGAATAAATGATACACTCAAAAGATGTGGATTTCTTTTTAACACTCTCTCCCTGGCATTTATTTGGCGCTATATATATATATATATATATTTATTTATATTTATATTTATATTTATATTTATATTTATATTTATATATATTTATAGACACACACACACATATATATACATATATATGTATATATATACGTATATGTGTGTGTGTATATATATATATATATATATATATATATATAATTTATTGTCAAATTGGTTTCCATACAGCACCCAGTGCTCATCCCAACAGGTGCCCTCCTCAATGCCCATCACCCACTTTCCCTCCCTCCCACCCCCCCCATCAACCCTCAGTTTGTTCTCAGTATTTAAGAGTCTCTGATGGTTTGTCTCCTTCCCTCTCTGTAACTTTTTTCTCCCCCTTCCCCTCCACCCTGGTCTTCTGTTAAGTTTCTCAGAATCCACACATGAGTGAAAACATATGGTATCTGTCTTTCTCTGACTGACTTATTTCACTTAGCATAACACTCTCCAGTTCCATCCACGTTGCTACAAATGGCCAGATTTCATTCTTTCTCATTGTTTATTTGGCTTTTTAAAGATGTGGTTTTGTATGTGTCTTAGTCTATTTAGGTTGCTATAACCAAATACCACATACTAAGTAGCTTATAAGCAACAGACATTCCCCTCTCATAGACATGGAGGCTGGAAGTCCAAGGATCATGGCCCAGCGTGATGGGGTAAGGGCCCTCTTTGTGGTTGAGAGATGGCGTCTTCTTGCTGTGTCCTTACATGGTGGAAGGGGTTAGGGAGCTTTCTGGAGCCTCTTCAAAAAGCACTACTCACATTCATGAGGCTTCTAATCTTCCTGGACTCAGCACTTCCCAAAGGCCTCATATCCTGATATCATCATTTTTGAGGGTTAGGATTGTAACATATGAATTTGGTGGGGGGCATATTCAGACCCTAGCAACATCTTTTATTGGTTCTGGATACTTCTCAGTCACCATTTCTTCACATGTTCCTCTGTTCCTATTCTCTTTTCTTCTGGGACACCAATAAAACATATGTGTTAGACCTCCTCACAATATGCTCTATGTCTATATCTGTTAGGAAGTGAATATTTCCATATCTCTGCATAGCGAGGACTTTCTGAACAAATGTTATTGATACCTGAGGGGAAGGCAGTTAGAACTGAAGCCACCTGTTCCCATTCAAAGGGTAAAAAAACTTATCTTCTCCGAACCCCCCACCTCCCCAAGCCAAATGCTTACATTCTGGAGTGGGGAGTTCCCTGTTTTGCTTATTAGTTTTTTTAAAATATAATTTATTGTCAAATTGGCTAACATACAGTGTATAAAGTGTGCTCTTGGTTTTTGGGGTAGATTCCTGTGGTTCATTGCTTACATACAACATCCGGTGCTTATCCCAATAAGTGCCCTCCTCAATGCCCATCACCCGTTTTCCCCTCTCTCCTGCCCGCCCATCCACCCTCAGTTTGTTCTCTGTATTCAATAATCTCTTATGGTTTGCCTCATTCCCTCTCTGTAACTATTTTTCCCTCTTCCCTCCCCCAATGGTTTCCTGATAAATTTCTCAAGATCCAAATATGAGTGAAAACATATGGTATCTGTCCTTCTCTGACTGACTTATTTCACTCAGCATAATACCTTGCAGTTCCATCCATGCTGCTGCAAATGGCATGATTTCATTATTTCTCATTGCCAAGTAGTATTTCATTGTATATGTAACCCACATCTTCTTTATCCATTTGTCAGTTGATGGATATTTGGGCTCTTTTCATAATTTGGCTATTGTTGAGAGTGCTGTTATAAACACTGGGGTGCATGTGCCCCTCTGAATCAGCACTCTTGTATCCCTTCGATAAATTCCTAGCAGTGCTATTGTTGGGTCATAGGGTAGTTCTATTTTTAATTTTTTGAGGAACCTCCACACTGTTTTCCAGAGTGGCTGCACCATTTTGCATTCCCACCAACAGTGCAAGAGGGATCCCATTTCTCCACATCCTTGCCAACTCTGTAGTTTCCTGATTTGTTCATTTTAGCCACTCTGACTGGTGTGAGGTCGTATCTCAGTGTGTTTAAAAAAAATTTTTTTTATGTTCATTTCATTTTTGAGAGAGAGAGAGAGAGGGACAGCATGAGTGGGGGAGGGGCAGAGAGAGGGAGACACAGGATCCTAAGCAGGCTCCGGGCTCTGAACTGTTGGCACAGAGCCTAACTCAGGACTCAAACTCACGGACTGCGAGATCATGACCTGAGTCGAAGTCAGCACTCAACCGACTGAGCCACCCAGGCACCCCAAGTGTGGTTTTGATTTGTATTTCCCTGATGATGAGTGATGTTGAGCATCATTTCATGTGTCTGTTGGCCATCTGGATGTCTTCTTTGGAAAAGTACTATTCATGTCTTCTGCCCATTTCTTTACTGTATTATTTGTTTTTCGGGTGTGGAGTTTGGTAAGTTCTTTATAGATTTTTGATACTAGCCCTTTATCTGATATGTCATTTGCAACTATTTTCCCACTACGTTGGTTGCCTTTTAGTTTTGTTGATTGTTTCCTTTGCAGTGCAGAAGCTTTTAATCTTGATGAGGTCCCAATAGTTCATTTTTGCTTCTAATTCCCTTAATTATTAATTCTGAATTCTTTGGAGATGTGTTGAAGCAAGAAATTGCTGCGGCTGAGGTCAAAGAGGTAATGTTGCCTGCTTTCTCCTCTAGGGTTTTGATGGTTTCCTGTCTCATATTTAGGTCTTTCATCCATGTTGAGTTTATTTTTTTGGATAGTGTAAGAAAGTGGTATAGTTTCATTCTTCTGCGTGTTGCTTTCCAGTTCTCCCAGCACCATTTGCTAAAGAGACTGTCTTTTTTCCATTGGATACTCTTTCCTGTTTTGTCAAAGATTAGTTGGCCATGTTTGTGAGTCCAATTTTGGGTTCTGTATTCTATTCCATTGGTCTATGTGTCTGTTTTTGTGCCAATACCATACTGTCTCAATGATTACAGCTTTGTAGTAGAGGTAAAGTCTGGGATTGTGATGCCTCCCACTTTGGTTTTTTTCAATATTACTTTGCCTATTTGGGGTCTTTTGTGGTTCCATACAAATTTTAGGATTGTTTGTTCTAGCTTTGAGAAGAATGCCAATGCAATTTTGATTGGGATTGCATTGAATGTGTAGATTGCTTTGGGTAGTATTGACATTTTAACAATATTTATTCTTCCAATCCATGAGCATGGAATGCTTTTCATTTATTTGTGTTTTCTTCAATTCCCTTCATAAGTTTTCTATAGTTTTCAGCATACAGATCTTTTACTGTTTTACTTCTTAGTTAATTCATTTACATTTCAGAGGGGGATAAAACCTGGAATCCTGGAGGCATTTGTTTACATTCCAAATGATAGTAAACTAGATAGTTAATTAGATACTAGATACCTGTCTAGTAAACTAGATAGTAAACTTGTGACTAAAGCAAATGGTTCTCTCCCTCCCTACTGTCTCTTAGGAAGAGAGTGTGCTAGCTGGACATTGTGCAACCTATATAAACTGCTAGATTCATAATTTCAGGGTTTCTCTCCTGTGGTGTGAAAAACTCTTGGCTCCTGCAGGTCTAACCTCTGGTTCTCATTGTGTGACCCTGAGGCAGAAGAAGTTGGATGTAGGGAAAGATACAGTTACTGCTGTAAATTATAATCTGCCTTCTCCCCAACTTAATGATTTTAGTCAGGATAACAGACATAAATAAAAGCATTTAAAACTTATCACTTAGATTTTCTGCCTCATTTCCCATCTTCTTGTCTTGACTGTTCTTTGCATAGTTTCTTCCTACATTTTCCTTCACAAATTCTCTCTCAGCTTTTGTAATCTACCATTGAGCCATTCATCAAAATGTTTTGGGGGTAATGGAAATGCTTTGTTTTTCTATTGTGGTGGTGGTTGCACAAGTACAGTTCACTAAAGTATGTACTTTGAATAAATGGATTTTATTTTATGTAAATTATACCTCAGTAATGTTGTTAAAAAGATAAAAAGGAAGATAGGCCAGAAAAAATCTTATTCTTAATTTTCATATTATCATATTTTACAGTTTAAAAAATTCTATTTTGTTCCCTTACATATCTATTATGTCACTTTTTAAAATTTTTATTTTTTATTTTTTAAAATTTACACCCAAATTAGTTAGCATATAGTGCAACACTGATTTCAGGAGTAGATTCCTTAGTGCCCCTTACCCATTTAGCCCATCCCCTCTCCCACAACCCCTCCAGCCACCCTCAGTTTGTTCTCCATATTTATGAGTCTCTTCTGTTTTGTCCCCCTCCCTCTTTTTATGATTTTTGTTTCCCTTCCCTTATGTTCATCTGTTTTGTCTCTTAAAGTCCTCCTATGAGTGAAGTCATATGGTTTTTGTCTTTCTCTGACTAATTTCACTTAGTGTAATACCCTCCAGTTCCATCCAAGTAGTTGCAAATGGCAAGATCTCATTCTTTTTGATTGCCAAGTAATACTCCATTGTATATATATACCACATCTTCTTTATCCCTTCATCTATCGATGGACATTTGGGCTCTTTCCATACTTTGGCTATTGTTGATAGTGCTGCTATAAACATGGGGGTGCATGTATCCCTTCGAAACAGCACACGTGTATACCATGGATAAATGCCTAGTAGTGCAATTGCTGGGTCGTAGGGTAGTTCTATTTTTAGTTTTTTGAGGAAGCTGCATACTGTTTTCCAGAGTGGCTGCACCAGCTTGCATTCCCACCAACAATGCAAGAGAGATCCTCTTTCTCCACATCCTCACCAGCATCTGTTGTTGCCTGAGTTGTTAATGTTAGCCATTCTGACAGGTGTGAGGTGGTATCTCATTTTGGTTTTGATTTGTATTTCCCTGATGATGAGTGATGTTGAGCATTTTTTCATGTGTCGGTTGGCCATCTGGATGTCTTCTTTGGAGAAGTGTCTATTCATGTCTTTTGCCCATTTCTTTACTGCATTATTTGTTTTTTGGGTGTTGATTTTGATCAGTTCTTTATAGATTTTGGATACTAACCCTTTATCTGATATGTCATTTGCAAATATCTTCTCCCATTCCATTGGTTGCCTTTTAGTTTTGCTGATTATTTCCTTTGCTGTGCAGAAAGAAGCTTTTTATTTTGATGAGATCCCAGTAGTTCATTTTTGCTTTTGTTTCCCTTGCCTCTGGAGACGTGTTGAGTAAGAAGTTGCTGCGGCCAAGATCAAAGAGGTTTTTGCCTGCTTTCTCCTTGAGGATTTGGATGGCTTCTTGTCTTACATTTAGGTCTTTCATCCATTTTGAGTTTATTTTTGTGTATGGTGTAAGAAAGTGGTCCAGGTTCATTCTTCTGCATGTCGCTGTCCAGTTTTCCCAGCACCACTTGCTGAAGAAACTGTCTTCATTCCATTGGATATTATTTCCTGCTTTGTCAAAGATTAGTCCATATGTTTCTGGGTTCTCTATTCTGTTCCATTGATCTGAGTGTCTGTTCTTGTGCCAGTACCATACTGTCTTGATGATTACAGCTTTGTAGTATAGCGTGTGTAGTATAGCTTGAAGTCTGGGATTGTGATGCCTCCTGCTTTGGTTTTCTTTTTCAAGATTGCTTTGGCTATTCGGGGTCTTTTCTGGTGCCATACAAATATTAGGATTATTTGTTCTAGCTCTGTGAAGAATGCTGGTGTTATTTTGATAGGGATTGCATTGAATATGTAGATTGCTTTGGGTAGTATTGACATTTTAACAATATTTGTTCTTCCTATCCGGGAGCATGGAATCTTTTCCCATTTTTTTGTGTGTGTCTTCTTCAATTTCTTTCATAAGCTTTCTATAGTTTTCAGTGTATAGATTTTTCACCTCTTTGGTTAAATTTATTCCTAGGTATTTTATGGTTTTTTTGTGCAACTGTATGGGATTGATTCCTTGATTTCTCTTTCTGTTGCTTCATTGTTGGTGTATAGGAATGCAATCGATTTCTGTGCATTGATTTTATATCCTGCAACTTTGCTGAATTCATGAATCAATTCTAGCAGTTTTTTGGTGGAATCTTTTGGGCTTTCCATGTAGAGTATCATGTCATCTGTGAAGAGTGAAAGTTTGACCTCCTCCTGGCTGCTTTGGATGCCTTCTATTTCTTTGTGTTGTCTTATTGCAGAGGCTAAGACTTCCAATACTATGTTGAATAACAGTGGCGAGAGTGTACATCCCTGTCTTGTTCCTGACCTTAGGGGGAAATCTCTCAGTTTTTCCCCATTGAGGATAATATTACTGTTGGGTCGTTCATATATGGCTTTTATGCTCTTGAGGCATGCTCCTTCTATCCCTACTTTCTTGAGGGTTTTTTTTTTATCAGGAAAGGATGTTGTATTTTGTCAAATGCTTTCTCTGCATCTATTGGATCATATGGTTCTTGTCCTTTCTTTTACTGATGTGATGAATCACATTAATTGTTTTGCAGATATTGAACCAGCCCTGCATCCCAGGTATAAATCCCACTTGGTTGTGGTGAATAATTTTTTTAATGTATTGTTGGAGCCGGTTGGCTAATATCTTGTTGAGAATTTTTGCATCCATGTCCATCAGGGAAATTTGTCTATAGTTCTCCTTTTTAGTGGGGTCTCTGTCTGGTTTTGGAATCAAGGTAATGCTGGCTTCTTAGAAAGAGTTTGGAAGTTTTCCTTCCATTTCTATTTTTTGGAACAGCTTCAAGAGAATTGGTGTTAACTCTTCCTTAAATGTTTGGTAGAATTCCCTTGGAAAGCCATCTGGCCCTGGACTCTTGTTTTTTGGCAGATTTTTGATTACTAATTTGATACTGGTTATGGGTCTGTTCAAATTTTCTATTTCTTCCTGTTTCAGTTTTGGTAGTGTATATGTTTCTAGGAATTTGTCCATTTCTTTCAGATTGCCCATTTTTTTGGCATATAATTGCTCATAATATTCTCTTATTATTGTTTTTATTTCTGCTGTGTTGGTTGTGATCTCTCCTCTTTTATTCTTGATTTTATTTATTTGGGTCATTTCCTTTTTCTTTTTGATCAAACTGGCTAGTGGTTTATCAATTTTGTTAACTTTTTCAAAGAACCAGCTTCTGGTTTCATTGATCTGTTCTACTGTTTTGTTTTTGTTTTTGTTTTTTGTTTGTTTTGTTTTGTTTTTGGTTTCAATAGCATTAATTTCTGATCTAATCTTTGTTATTTCCTGTCTTCTGCTGGTTTTGGGTTTTATTTGCTGTTCTTTTTCTGGCTCCTTAAGGTGTAAGGTTAGGTTGTGTATCTGAGATCTTTCTTCCTTCTTTAGGAAGGCCTGGATTGCTATATACTTTCCTCTTATGACCACCTTTCCTGCATCCCAGAGGTTTTGAGTTGTGGTGTTATCATTGACTTCCATATACTTTTTAGTTTCCTCTTTAACTGCTTGGTTAGCGCATTCATTCTTCAGTAGGATGGTCTTCAGTCTCCAAGTATTTGTTACCTTTCCAAATTTTTTCTTGTGGTCGATTTCGAGTTTCATAGTGTTGTGGTCTGAAAATATGCATGGTATGATCTCGATATTTTTTGTACTTACTTAGGACTGATTTGTGTCCCAGTATATGGTCTATTCTGGAGAACGTTCCATATGCACTGGAGAAGAATGCATATTCTGCTGCTTTAGGATGAAATGTTCTGAATATATCTGTTAAGTCCATCTGGTCCAGTGTGTCATTCAAAGCCATTGTTTCCTTGTTGAATTTTTGATTGGATGATCTGTCCATTGCTGTGAGTGGGGTGTTGAAGTCTCCTACTATTATGGTATTACTACCGATGAATTTCTTTATATTTGTGATTAATTGATTTATATATTTGGGTACTTCCACATTTGGCGCATAAATGTTTACAATTGTTAGGTCTTCTTGGTGGATAGACCCCTTGATTATGATATAATGCCCTTCTGCATCTCTTGATACAGTCTTTATTTTATTTTAAGGTCTAGATTGTCTGATATAAGTATGGCTACTCTGGTTTTCTTTTGTTGACCATTAGCATGATAGATGGTTCTCCATCCCCTTATTTTCAATCTGAAGGTGTCTTTAGGTCTCAAGTGGGTCTCTTGTAAACAGCATATAGATGGATCTTGTTTTCTTATCAATTCTGTTACCCTGTGTCTTTTGATTGGAGCATTGAGTCCATTGACATTTAGAGTGAGTACTGAAAGATATGAATTTATTGCCATTATGATGCTTGTAGAGTTGGAGTTTCTGGTGGTGTCCTCTGGTCCTTTGTAATCTTTGTTGCTATATATATATATATATATATATATATATATGTCTTTTATAAGATATATATATAAAAGATATATATATATCTTTTATATAAGATATATATAAAAGATATATATATATCTTTTATAAGATATGTATATAAAAGATATATATATATATGTCTTTTTATAAGATATGTATATAAAAGATATATATATATCTTTTATAAGATATATATATATCTTTTCTCCCCTCAGAGAGTCCCCCTTAAAATTTCTTGCAGGGCTGGTTTAGTGGTCACAAACTCCTTTAATTTTTGTTTGTCTGGGAAACTTTTTATCTCTCCTTCTATTTTGAATGACAGCCTTGCTGGATAAAGAATTCTTGGCTGCATATTTTTCTGATTCAGTATACTGAATATATCCTGCCACTCCTTTCTGGCCTGCCAAGTTTCTGTGGTTAGGTCTGCTGCAAACCTGATCTGTCTTCCCTTGTAGGTTAGGGACTTTTTTTCCCTTGCTGCTTTCATGATTCTCTCCTTGCCTGAGTGTTTTGTGAATTTGACTATGATATGCCTTATTGATGGTCGGTTTTTGTTGAATCTAATGGGGGTCCTTGGTCCTTCCTGGATTTTGATGTCTGTGTCTTTCCCCAGGTTAGGAAAGTTTTCTGCTATGATTTGCTCACATAACCTTTCTACCCCTCTCTCTCTCTCTTCTTCTTCTGGGACCCCTATGATTCTGATGTTCCTTTTTAATGAGTCACTGATTTCTCTAAATCTTAAATCGTGGTCTTTTGCCTTAATCTCCCTCTTTTTTTTTTTGCTTTATCACTCTCTATAAGTTTGTCTTCTATATCACTGATTCTCTGTTCTGCCTCATCCATCCTTGCCACCGCTGCATCCATCTGTGATTGTAGCGGAGTTATAGCATTTTTAATTTCATTCTGGCTATTTTTTACTTCTTTTATCTCTGCAGAAAGGATTCCAATCTATTTTTGACTCCAGCTAGTATTCTTATTATTGTGATTCTAAATTCTGGTTCAGACATTTTGCTTGTATCTGTGTTGGTTAAATCCCTGGCTGTCGTTTCTTTGTGCTCTTTCTTTTGAGGTGAATTCTTCATTTTGTCAATTTGAAGGGAGAAAATGAATTAATGAGGTAGAAAAATTAAAATTAAAAAAACATTAAAATTAACATTAACACACACACACACACACACACAAATTGAATAAATGATGCTAGATCCTAGGTGTGTTTTGGTCTGGGTGTTGAAAGTAGTTTGACAGATTAGAGGAAAAAAAGGGGGGGGGGGAAGGAAACCGTTTGAGAATTTGAAAAAATGAATACACTGAAGTAGACTAAAATGAGATGATGGAAGTAAAATAGAATTTAAAAAAATACACACAAAAGTAAAGAATATAGTAGAAAAAAATTAAAAGTATTTTTAATAAAAATTAAAAATAAAAATGCATTTTCCTTTTTATATATTCAAGAAAAAGAAAAGAAACGAAAAAGAGAAAAATGAGAAAAATAAAATCGTTTGAAAATTTGAAAAAGTGAATACACTGTAGTAGACTAAAATGAAATGATAAAAGTAAAATAGAATTTGAAAAAAATTACATAAAAACAAAAAATATAGTAAAAAAATTAAAGAAAAATATTAATAGAAATTGAAAGTAAAAATGAAGTTTTTCTCTTTCTGTATCCAAGAAAAAGAAACGAAAAAGAGAAAAAAGAAAAAGAAGGAAAAATAAAAGGAAATTGTTTGAAAATTTGCAAAGGTGAATACACTGAAGTAGACTAAAATAAAATTATGGAAGCAAAGTAGAATTTGAAAAAATTTACAAAAGAGTAACAAATATAGTAATAAAAATTAAAGATGTTTTTAATAAAAATTGAAAATAATAATGAATTTTTTCTCTTTCTGTATTCAAGAAAAAGAAAAGAATTGTAAAAGAGAAAAAAGAAAAAAAAAGAAAATTGAATAGATGAACCTGCTAACACATGAAAGTAGGACTGAAATTGCTTCGTTTTCCCCTAGAAGTCAGTCTATGTAGCTCTTTATAGTCCTTAAATGAAGCCTGCGGTGAGACTTGTGTTCCTGAAGAGCGAAGTTGGCCCAGTTGGGTGGGGCTCAGTGTAATGGCTCCATTCTCCACTAGATGGCGCTGCGAGCCTACTGGGGTGGATTGTTGCAGGGCTCGTAGGTGCGTATGCGCATGTGCGGGAGGGTGAAAATGGCACTATCCCGGATCAGCAATCATGCACCCGTCCTCTGTCTTCAGCTCTCGTCCACTCGCTGCTTTTTCACTCTCTGTGACCAGGCTCCAGGCAATACCTCTCTCCCAAGTTTTGTCTCAGACGCGGCTGTTTTCCCCGGCCCCTTACTTCCGAAGGACTGTGGCTTTGACCTGTTCCGCCCCTCTGCGGGAGGGTCTCACCGAGCAACGGCCGAATGAGCAATGGCCGAATATTGGCTGCACCCAGGAACGCCCGCTGGACCCTGTTGTTGCCGGTCTCCCGAGACTGCGGCCAGGTGCCAGCCCGTTGGAGAAAATGTTCGTGAGACAGTGTAGCAGCAGCGTTTCAGGGATTATGGAAAGTCACAACACACATCTGGCACCAGGCTTCACCCTTAACGACCTCGTTCCAGCACCAGCGAATGCGGCCATTCTCTGGGGTCTGCTGGGCCCAGGTTGCCTCAAGCCTCTACCAAATGTCCTTCCAGCAGTGGAACCGCTTTTCCCCGTGTGGCCCGAGAACCTCCCGGACCCCACTCTGCTCCTGGGGATTCGCCCTTCCCACCAGAGCACCGCCAGGTATGGAGCTGTGGAGTTGCAGACTCTGTGCTCACCCTGTTTACAGTTTTAATGGAGTTTAAACCCTCTTGTTTCTCCTTTCTCCCTTTTCAGTTTAGTCCCTGCAGCTGTTTCCAATTTTCTGCTTTCTCTCCAGCTGCTTTTGGGGAGAGGTGCTTTTCCCATATTCTCCCCCCAGCCAGTCTCCGTCCTCTCTCTGCTCACAAAAGCACCTCCCTGTGCCTTCTTGCTCCCCAAGTTCACCTCTCTGTGCCACGTACCTGCTGAATTCTGTGGTTCAGTTGTACAGATTGTTGTGTCAATCCTCCAGTCAGTTTTCTAGGTGTGTAGGATGGTTTAGTGTTGGTCTGGCTGTATTTCATGGACGCGAGACACACGAAAAGCTTCCATGCTATTCCGCCATCTTGGCTCCTCCCTTATTATGTCACTTTTTATAGTTTCTAGTTTTCTGTACAAATTGTTTAGATTGGATTTATCTCCTTGAGATAAAATAAATAGCAAACCTTTATTTATTTATTTAAAATAGCAAACCTATTTATTTTATAGTCTCAGCTGACAATTCCATTATTTGAAATCCCTGTGGGTTGTTTCTTTGTGTTTTTTCTGCTTATTTTTATTTATAATATCTTATCTTCACATGTGCCTCGTTATCTTTGACTGTGTGTTAGACATTGTCATGGGAAAACTAATGTCTGGGATGTGTTCCATATTTTTCTGAGAGTGGGTTTTCTATTGCTTTAGCCAGGTGGCTGGGGAAACTACCAATCCGGGGTCTCCTTCATACCAAGTTCAGGCCTTGTTATTTTCTCAGGCACCCAAATTACCTGGAGCCAGATTTTCATCTGTGTAAGGCCCAGTCTACTTTTGGTTACTCTTACTTCTAGTGTGCAGCTTTTGGGGGCCATAGCCCAAAGCCAGAAGTCATATATTGGGTCTCATACTTTGAGAGCTCTGGACTCCAACATTTTCGCCCACAGTTCCTTGAGGCCATCAAAAGCCCCAAATTGCAGCTTAGCTTCAGGTAGTAGAGCCCAGACTATCTCACTAGTCTCTCTGGTTTCCAGGGCTTTCTAGGATTTTGGACAGATAATTTTTTATTATCTTTTGAGCTCTGTGATACTTTCAAGAAGATTTAAAAAATGTTTTATTCATCCTTTTAGCTATATTTGGTAAGAGTTTGGTCTGAACCACCTAGTCTGCAATTAGGAGAAGTAAGTCTTAACACTGACATTTAAAATAAATATTTTATTTAATTAGAGAAACACCGAGTTCCCTAGTTAATAAAAGTTAAGCCTGCTTATTGTATTGAATTTTGAAAACTCAGAGAAATAAAAATGGGGAAATGTATGCCCTAGGAATACTATGAGATATATGTTAATGTTGTGGTGTATTTATTTCATTTCACTCTTCTCCTCCCCCCACCCCCCCCCCCCCGTATATTAAAGTATAAGAATTCTAATGCATATACATTTTTAGGGGTGCCTGGGTGGCATCTGACTTTGGCTCAGTTCATGATCTCATAGTTCATGAATTTGAGCCCCCCATCAGGTTCTTTGCTGACAGCTCAGAGCCTGGAGCCTGCTTTGGATTCTGTGTCTCCCACTCTGTCTGCCTCTCCCCTGCTCACACTCTGTCTTTCTCTCTCTCTCTCTCAAAAATAAACACTAATGTGTATACATTTTTATATACTTTTTTCTTTCTCAAATTTTTAATTTATTTAGTTTTTTAATGTTTATTTATTTTTGAGAGAGAGAGAGAGAGGGAACGAGTGGGGGAGGGGCAGAGAGAGAGAGAGGGAGACACAGAATCTGAAGCAGGCTCCAGGCTCTGAGGTGTCAGCACAGAGCCTGACGTGGGGCTTGAACTCACCAACTGCAAGATCATGACCTGAGCCAAAGTTGGACACATAACCGACTGAACCACCCAGGCTCCCCATCTCAAATTTTTATTCAAATTCTATTTAGTTAACATACAGTACATACAATATTGGTTTCAGGAATAGAATTCAGTGATTCATCACTTACATACAACACCCAGAGCTTATCATAACAAGTGCCCTTCTGAATACCCATCAGCCATCCCCCACCCATCTGCCTCCACCAACCCTCAGTCTGTTCTCTATCTTTAAGAGTCTCTCATGGTTGGGCACCTGGGTGGCTCAGTCAGTTAAGCATCTGACTCTTGGTTTTGGCTCAGGTCATGATCTCATAGATCATGGGATAAAGCCCTTAGCACAGAGCCCACTTGGGATTCTGTCTCTCCCTCTGTCTCTACCCCTTCCCCATTTGCACGCTCTCTCTCTCTCTCTCTCTCTCTCAAAATAAATAAATAAACATTAAAAAGAGTTTTTTTTAGTTTTTTTCCCTCTCTTTTTTCTCCCCCTCCCATATATTCATCTATTTTGTTTCTTAAATTCCACATATGAGTGAAATCATATGGTATTTGTCTTTCTCTATTTCCCTTAGCATAATAGATTCTACCTCCATTCACATCATTGCAAATGGCAGTATTTCATCCTTTTTGATGGCTGAGTAATATCACATTGTATAAACATATATACCACATCTTCTTTATCCATTCATCAGTTGATGGACATTTGGGCTCTTTCCATAGTTTGGCTATTGTTGATAGTGTTGCTATAAACATTGGGGTGCATCTCCTTGATCTCCAGATGCACCCTCCCTGAATCTGTATTTTTTATCCTTTGGGTAAATACCTAGTAGTGCAATTGCTGGATTGTAGGGTAGTTCTATCTTCTTTTTTTTTTTTTAAGTAGACTCCACACCCAGCATGGAGCCCAATGCAGGGCTTGAACTCACGACCATGATGAGATCAAGATCCAAGACCTGGTCTTAGATCAAGAGTCATATGTTTAACTAACTGAGCCACCCAGGCACCTCTAATTTTAACTTTTTGAGGAACCTCCATACTATTTTCCAGAGTGGCTGCACCCGTTTGCATTCCCACTAACAGTGTAAGAGGGTTCCCATTTCTCCACACCCTTGCCAACACCTATTTTTTCTTGTGTGGTTAATTCCAGCCATTCTGACAGGTGTGAGGTGGTATTTCATTATGGTTTTGATTTGTATTTCCCTGATGATGAGTGATGTTGAGTATCTTTTCATGTGTCTGTTAGCCATCTAGATGTCTTTTTTGGAAAAATGTCTATTCATGTCTTCTCCCCATTTCTTAACTGGATTATTTGCTTTTTAGGTGTTGAGGTTGATAATTTCTTTATAGATTTTGGATACTAACCCTTTATCAGATGCATTGGCAAATACCTTCTCCCATTCCATTGGTTGCCTTATAGTTTTTCTGATTGTTTCCTTCACTGTGCAAAAGCTTTTTATCTTGATGAGGTCCCAGCAGTTCATTTTTGGTTTTGTTTCCCTTGCCTCCGGAGATGTGCTGAGCAAGAAGTTGCTGCAGCTGAGGTCAAAGAGGGTTTTGCCTGCTTTCTCCTCTAGGATGTCTTACATTTAGGTCTTTCATCCATGTTGAATTTATTTTTGTGTATGGTGTAAGAAAGTGGTCCGGTTCCATTTTCTGCATGTCGCTGTCCAGTTTTCCCAACGCCATTTGTTGAAGAGACTGTCTTTATTCCACTGGATATTCTTTCCTGTTTTGTCGAAGATTAGTTGACCATATAATTGTGGGTCCATTTCTGGGTTTTCTATTCTTTTCCACTGATCTGTGTATCTGTTTTTGTGCCAGTACCATACTGTCTTCAATGACTATTGCTTTGTAATATAGCTTGAAGTTCAGAATTGTGATACCTCCTCTTTTCTTTTTCAGGATCGCTTTGGCCATTTGTGGTCTTTTGTGGTTCCATACAAATTTTAGGATTGTTTGTTCCAGCTTTGTGAAAAATGCTGGTAGTATTTTTATAGGATTGCATTAAATGTGTAGGTTGCTTTGGGTACTAGTATAGACATTTTAACAACGTTTGTTCTTCTAATCCATGAGCATGGAATGCTTTTCCATTTCTTTCTGACCTCTTCAGTTTCCTTCATAAGTGTTCCATAGTTTTTAGAGTACAGATCTTTTACCTCTTTGGTTAGGTTTATTTCTAGGTATCTTATGGTTTTTGGTGCAATTGTAAATGGGGTCAATTCCTTGATTTATTTTTCTGCTGCTTCATTATTGGTGCATAGAAATGCAACAGATTTCTGTACATTGATTTTGTATCCTGCAATTTTGCTGAATTCATGTATTCTAGCAATTTTTTGGTAGAATCTTTCAGGTTTTTTACATAGAGTATCATGTCACCTGCAAATAGTGAAAGTTTGACTTCTTTCTTGACATTTTGCATTCCTTTTATTTCTTTTCGTTGTCTGATTGCTGAGGCTAAGACCTACAGTAGTATGTTAAATAGTTATGGTGAGAATGAATATCCCTATCTTGTTCCTGACCGTAGAGGAAAAGCTCTGTTTTTCCCCATCAAGGATGTATATCTTGCTTCTGTTTCTTAAAATAATATTGCCAGTATGTTCACTAATAAATATTTTGTGAGAAAAATGGTTTTACTGCTTTGTCATACCCCAACATAAGCATATCAAAATTTATTTAGCCATTTTCCTATTGTTGAAGTTTTACAGAAATTATAATTTTCCTCTATTTTATAGTTTGATTAGCATCTTTGCATATAAATATTTTCCTGGACTTCTGAATATTTCCCTAAGATTTGTTCTCTAATTTGGAATTACTCAGACAAAGAGTATGACTAGAAATGTTATTCTGATAACAACAAGAAGGAACATCTGGGTGGCTCAGTCGGTTGAGTGTCCACTCTTGGTTAAGCAACTGACTCTTGATTTTGGCTCTATGCTACAGCACAGAGCTTGCCTGGGATTTTCTCTCTCTCCCTCCCTCTCTCTCTCTCTCTCTCTCTCTGCCCCTCCCCTGCTCACGCATGCATACTCACTCAAAATAAATAAATAAACTTAAAAAAAAAGATTTATCTGTAGCCAATCTATCTCTTTGCCAATTTATCCTCAGCACATTTAGAGCTATTGTCAGTGTAAACTCACTGTGAGTTATGAGTTTAAGGAAACATAATTGCAGGGGAACCTGGGTGGCTCGGTCCGTTGAGCGTCTTCAGCTCAGATCATGATCTCGCAGTTCGTGAGTCCAAGCCCTGCGTTGGGCTCTGTGCTGCCAGCTCAGAGCCTGGAGCTACTTCAGATTCATTCATTCTCTCTCTCTCTCTCTCTCTCTCTCTCTCTCTCTCAAAAATAAATAAATATAAAGAAATTTAAGGAAACAGAATTGCAGAGAAAGTGCATCAGTCTTATTTCCTCAACCACTTCAGAAAAATGTTCTGCTGAATAGGCAGAAACAGACAATTCTTCACTTGAAGAAGGTACTCCTTAACCCCAGGTGCATTTTAGAATACCCTCTGGACAGTTTGATATGAATCCCCAGGGAAAACCTGGGCATTTATATATCTATGTTTATAATCCCTCAGCTAGTTTCCATGTGTAGTCAGGCTTAGGAACCGCTTCTTAAAAGTGAAAGTTTAGTCAGTGTGTAGTAGACAAATGAATTTTAACTATCAACTTCTTAGAATACCTTTGACCTTTGCTTGTTTAAGATGTGGGTTTGCTTCTGATCATGGCTGTACTTCAGAACTAGGGTTGATGGATAAAATACAGGATGCTTAGTTAAATTTGTATTTCAGATAAATAACCAAGAATTTTTTAGAGAGTGTGTGTCCCAAATATTGCAAGCAATATGCTCATTCTAAAAATTACCCCTTTTACAATCTGAAATTCAAATTTAACTTAACTGGATATCCTGTGCTTTTATGTGCTAAACCTGGCTGCACCAATTATGGTTATACTTGAGGATGCATGTGATTTCCCACAGCATTCTCCTTCTCTTGCTGAGGATTGGTATTGGGACCATCTGTTTTATGAAGAGGTTTGAGTTTATAGTCAATTACAGCCTCCGATTCTCTCTGCCTGGGACCAAAAACTGCCTTCATCAGCCTTCTGAAATAACTCCATGAAGACACTGTCATGACACCCCATAAGGTTTTGGTGATTCCTTATCCTGTCCTAATGTCTGTTGTGGGAAGCTTTTACTTGGTATACAAGAGGGTTTCTAATAGCCATAAAGTATATAATAGCTTCTTTAGACATAGTTGGAGAAAGAAGCTTCTGGCATTTCTGTATGTCAGTGAACAGAACTGTATACTGTGAAGTAAGCTTTTGTTCAGATAGCAGTCATTTGAGCCCCTGTTAGCTATGCATGGGTAAGAGGAGTTGACACCCATTATCATGGAAAAAAGGTACAACACACATGGTGTGTGTGTGTGTGTGTGTGTGTGTGTGTGTGTGTGTAGAAAATGCTGCATCTCTTTAGTAGTCAGTTTCAGAGGGGGTAAGCCAATTTGTACAAGTTGCCCAGGGGGTCTCGTGTGTGTAAAGGCACTTAGACCACAAGTTCAGTCTCTCCTGAAACTTGAAGTTAAGGGGCACTGATGAGCTCAATTGGCATGGCCCTGCCCATGGTATTCTGGTAGGAAAGAGCCCCAAAGGATCCAAAGGGAACCCGCTGGAAAGGAAAGGGGAGTTCTGAGTTAGTGGTGCTGAACCAGTAAGGAACCAGAAGCCCTGTTGGATTCAGAGTCCCCACCCCCAGCATGATTTGAGGAACAATATCTCAGCACGTGGTGAGAACTACAGAAAAAGTGAAGCCTCAGCTCCAGTGTAAGACACCCCTGTAGCTTAGCCGGGAACCTGAGCCAGTAAGGGCATCCCACCAGCAGACCTCCGGAATGAACCTTGCTGGATTGCCTTTCAATAGCGACACCTTGTGGCAGCATCTTACAATGGCAGCAGAAAGTTCAGCTTGTTCTTTATCTGCCTGGTTTGAGGAAGCAGGACCAAAGGAGAGGGATTCTTGAACCATACAGGGGAGGTGGGGGGCTCAGAGGGGAGAGCCTGGGCTTCCTGTGCATAAGGGTAGGTACATGCTTAGGCAGTTATGAGAGGGGGCTCTACTGACTTCACATCTTTGCTCTGTCCTAGCCTGTGAGAAGTTGACAAGTTACTGAATCTCTGCCTCAGCTTCTCTATCTGCACAATGAAGCTGAGAATAGTACCTATCTCCCTAAGGTGGTCGTGGAGACTCAGCGAGTTAATGCACGTTAGAATAGTACCTGGCACGTAGCAGGTGCTCAGTGAATGGTGGAGGCTGATGTCATTGTAAGGAGAGGTAAAAAGGGATGAGACAATATTGCCTGAACGTGAGCCACGGTCATAATGAGCTCAGAGGTAGATGTGGGTACATGTGGTGATTCTCACTTTGCAAATGATGTGACCTGCATTAGGAGAATGCAAGTGACTTGCACAAGAGCACAAGGGCATGATCTGAATGCTAGTCTTCTTTAAAATAAGGTTTTTTTAATGTTTATTTTGGAGAGAGAGAGACAGAGCATGAGTGGGGGAGGGGCAGAGAGAGAGGGAGACACAGAATCCGAAGCAGGCTCCAGGCTCTGAGCTATCAGCAGAGAGCCCTACGTGGGGCTCGAACTCACGAACCGTGAGATCATGACCTGAGCCAAAGTTGGACGGTTAACCGACTGAGCCACCCCAGCGCTTCTGAACGTTAGTCTTCTGATCAGACTTGTGTTTCCTGTCCTTGTGTTGAAATGACCTAATCTACCACCTGGGTCTCTGTGATTCTTCAGCCATGATCAGAGTTGTATCCAAAGCTATTTTCATGGCAAATGAACCTGCGGCCTAAGTGAACCCCACAGGGGAAAAAAACCCCTATTCACACCACCTCCGATCTCCCCCCTCAAATCCATCATCTCTTTTCCAATATCGGCGCCTCTGCCTTGATCTAACCCTCTTCTCCTGCCTGAACCCCACACTCATCTCCTAGCTGGTTGTCCTCCTCCTGGTCCTTCTCCCCTTCAGTCTCCCGTCCATGCAGCTAGAAGGGTGATCTTTCTAAAACACATCCCCGCTTTGAGGCTTCCAGTATCTCCCTCTCTCCTGTGAGACTGTCCAGCCTGCCTAGCTGTGTACAATCGGACCTCTGTCCCCAAGTGAGCCTCTCTTCCTGCTGTTCTCCCAAGAGCTGGGTTCTCTTTCTCTTCCCGAAGTATTTGGATACTTGCTGTACCACTCACCATGTTTAACTGTCCTTTGCACTCAATCTCTCTGGGAGATTGAATTCATTGAAGGCATTGAAGAGATCATATGTGACCCACTGGTGTCTCCTTGGTGACTAGCAAGGCACCAGGCTAGGAAGCGTTGATACATGGGACAGATCATCCTGGGGCTCATTTAAGATAAGGAGGTCCTTGGACTGAGGGTCAATGCAGCTCTTCATTGCATCATGGGTAGTAAGAAACAAACGGGAAGGGAACAATTGGCCATTACACACTGTACCGATGTGCCAGTTCTCTGTCTCGTAAGAAAGCTAAAATATTGCAGTCTGGCTATCCATAAGAGCTCTCTAATGAACAAGCAAAAGAAAAAAAAATATTATTGCCAGAACTTATTAAGTACTTTGTGTCGGTATCAGCAGGAAATGGTTCAAGTTGGAAAGTTTAGTCAGGTCCCGAATGACAGTCAGAAGCCAGAGTCCTGAGGTACTCTGAAGATTGATACAGGCACGTTGGGGGGGGTATCTGCAGCCACGTGTCAATTCGCCTGATCGAAGGTGGCACAGAGGTGAGCTTAGGCACTGCCAACCAGACTTCCTGGATTCAATCGTGACTGAGCTGCCAAGCTGTGTGACCTAGGACAACTGCCTTAAGCCTTGCTGTGACAAAATCGACTCTTATGTAAACTGAGGACAGGAGAGCACCCCTCCCTTATAGTGTTATTGTGAGAAGCTAATACCTACTCAGTGCTTAGAACCGTGTCTGGCAAACAGTAAGCACTACACGTGTGTTAGCTCTTATCATTACCGACTCAGGAAGTCCGTCCTCATTTTCTGAAAACAGCACCGTGAAATCGGGTGTTCCAGGAGAGCAGTGTCTTCCTTTCACCCACCCAGCTGCTGCACACCCACACCCCCTCTGTAGTTCTTTTGCACACACCTGTGTAGCTCTGGCTTGGAAAAGAGTCCTCATTGCCTTTCCTCTGTAGAGCTGGTTAACTGTCGCGACCAGCGTGACAAACACCGAGGTCAGGGTCCTGAGGGTAGGGGAATGCAAGAAAAAAGAAGAGAAGAAAGTTTGGGAACAGGAGGGTCCCCTGGGCTGATGGCCCAAGTGACGGCTTTATTGTTGCTGTACACAATCTTTCATAATATAAGACTCTTATGGATCAGGTCATTCTAAGAATAATCAGGTTTCACATAATCGCTACCAACCAAAACATTTAGTTCTGTGTTTCTTGTGAATTTTCTAGACGGGTCACAACAAGACCTTGTTGATAAGATTGCTAGCAAAACACAATTCCCATGTTTGTTTCTATCTGACTCGGGGTAGAAAAAGGGAGGTAGCATTACTGCCAACACCTGCAGACCACAGGCTTCAGGAATTAACTTTCTCAGCCTTGACAAGGCTTTCGTATGCCCTTGAAAGTGGGGGAATGGGAGGGGGAACCACCGGGTTGGCTAAGTCAACAGGGAACGTTGCTCGACCCGGTCTCAGCCTGGCGCTGGGGCCCGGCCTCCCACATGAACGGGAGGGGGAACCACCAGGTTGGCTGAGTCGATAGGGAGCCAGCCTTTGCTCGACCCGGTCTCAGCCTGGCACCGGGGCCCGGCCCCCCACAGTTAACAAGCCACCTTTCCTGTCAGAGTAATTGAATCTGAACCATCTGACCAATAGATCACCTTAATGCATTTGGCCCCAGTGCCCTGTCTCCTGAGGACTAGGTCCCTGGAGTCTGTCCCTGTTTGTCTCCTCTCCTTAGCATTGCACACTTAAAAACAGAAGCTTTCTGAGCTCCTGAGTTATATCTGCCCATTGTTTCTGAAGAATGTGCTGTCTCAGGCTCTTCCATTTCAAGCACTGAAGGTTTCCCCTGATGTATCGCTTACATCACATCATTTGCTTAATGACATATGTATAGAGTGCATTGTCTGGCACGTTTTCTATTAGAGTCTCCTGAGGGCACTAGTTCATGAGCAAAATGTATCCTCTTTTCTCTCTCTATCCCTTGCCTCATCCACCTCTGCTTCTGGTGGTATAATGGACACAGCACTGGCTTTTATGGCAGAGGGGAGCTGGGTTCTGGATCCCAAATGCCCTCTACTAATTGCGCGAACTTACCTCTTGGGGTCCAGGGTCTTCTGTTAAATGAGATGCGGACTAAGGCCATCGGTAAGGATGCTGCCAGCTCAGGGCTCTTTGATGCTTCAACTCTTCCTGTACTCCTGATTTACAGCTGACCATTCATAAACCCCTTTAGGGGAGTGGCAGGGGGAGCCCCCATCTGCTTCAGTTGGGGGAGGATCAAGCAGGGTGCCAGGATGTATATTGCACCGTAGAGATATGATGCCAGATTGTGCAGCCTGTGTATCCTACCTCCCAATATGGGCTATACTGAGACAGGGGATCCAAGTGTTCCTAATGGGATAGGTAATGATGACTCTTTGGGTGTCCAATTTGAGATCTGGAGATCTTGTCCAGTTGCCACTTAACCAGCCTTTCATTAAGATGCTGGCAGCTCCTAAGGGGCTGAGACTGGCCTCTTGCTTCTCTTGCACCCGTGACACCCAGCACAGGGCTGGGTGCCCTAGAAATACTCACTAAATAATTTTGAATAATGACAATAAGTCAATGGTAGGATGTGGCTGCTGAGAAACCTAATGTCATCTCAGGCTGCATTAATAGAAGCACGTTAACTAGAATAAGGGAGGTGATATTGATAGCCTCACTGTTGCACGCTGTAGGAGACCTTATCTGTAGAACTGTTTCATTTTCATTTCATTACCCAGGAAAGCTCCATGAGAGTTGGGACAGTGTTTGCCTCTTTTGCTACTGTATTGCCAATAAACGCATTGAACTGGTCAGATACCAAGCTTGCAAAAACATGTTGTCTGCCTGACCGGGAGCTTGTTCTCCTTCAAGATTACAAGGAGGGTTATCAGCATACCTTGTGAAGAGCAGCAGAAGTACCTGGGGGTTATTTGAACCAACCCAGGGAAGCCTGAGAGTCTTCCCCAAATATTTAATGGTACACATCTGTGTTTTTTCCTGCCTCACTAACATCCATTCCCCTTTCAGTCATAACATTCTGATTTTGTTTTGGAAATCCCACTGAGCACAGCCCTGTGGGACTTGCTGAATACAGCTTTGGAGGGACTGCTTCTCAAGGTGCCCCAGGATCCCCAGCTTAGAGAGGCACACAACCCAAGTGTGTGGCCAAGCCAAGGGCTGGCTCTCAAAGGATGGTCCCCACACCAGCAACACCAGCATTGCCTCAAAACCTGTCAGAGATGCAAAACTCCAGACACCTAACTCAGAGTCAGAATCTCTGGGTGTGGGGCCCAACAATCTATATTTTAGTAACCCCTGCAGGTGATTCTTAGGCCAGAGTGGGTCCCATCGTTATCTGAGGGTTTGCTGATTCCTCCAAAACATTGAAGACAACCGACACCTGATTGCCTGCTGGGGGTGGAGGGGGGGCAGTTAAGAAGGCCCAAGGGGGAGACCCTCAGGAGACCGCCCAGAGATTCTTGCTCCAAAGGTCCCTGGGGTCTGTCCTATCAGGGACCCAGGTCTTCAGCTTTTCTTCAGTTATATAGGCTTCCCATCTTCCTCAAATTCTTTTTTTCAATTCAATTACATTAAAGTTTATTTAATTAAATAATTAAATCTAACTTAAATTAAATAAAAACATTAAATAAAATTTAATTAAAGTTTATTTTGAGAGAGAGAGAGAGAGAGAGAGCACATGCATGAGTGGGGGAGGGGCAGAGAGGGAGGGACAGGGAGAGAATCCCAAGCAGGCTCCACACTGTCAGCATGGAGCCCCATGTGGGGCTTGAACCCTCGAACCATGAGATCATGACCTGAGCCTAAGTTGGATGTCTAACCATCTGAGTAACCCAGGCACCCCTCTTCCTCAAATTCTTTAAATTTTTTAAAGAATTTTTTCTGGGGTGCCTGGGTGGTTCAGTCAGTTGTGCATTCGGCTTTGGCTTAGGTCATGATCTCAAGGTTTGTGGGTTTGAGCCCCACATCGGGTTCTCTGCTGTCAGCACAGAGCCCACTTTGGATCCCTCGTCCGCACCACCCCCCACTCTCTTTCAAACTGAATACAAATTAAAGAAAAAAAAAGAAAAAAAATGTCTTCAGTTAGCTAGAGTCAATTTCTGTTCCTTAGAATCAAAGAGCCCACCAACACTGGATGGGAAGGATTTGGTCAGATGACCTGTAAGGTCTCTTCCAGCCTGCACACTGTGAACGAGGCTCAGTACGTGATGGGTGGATGGATGGATGGATGGATGGAATGAAACCAGATCTCCTTGTGTTTGAGCTCTGAGAGAAAGTAAAATTGAGCAGGGGAGAAAAAGAAGGTGAGGAATATGGCCAGATTCTGACTCCAGGATGACTGGAGTTCTGGCTGGATTAGAATGAGCACCAGGAAACTTGTCTCCAGGGAGAGTTTCCTGGTTGACTTGTAACCTCCCTAGGCCCCATTTTTTTCTCTCTAAAGGAAGGATTATTCTGTGCTCTTAGCTCATCCCCCCTCTGTAGCTAAATTAAAATGCACGCGTGACTAACAGCAGCCTTGGGGTGCCCCGCATGGGGTGCTGCCTGTTGGGTTGTGTGCATTTAGATGAACAAGGCTTAATCTTGGTTCCTTGGGCCAGATGCTTCTGCATAGACCCTGCTGATGCACCACCAGCTCTGCCTTCCTGAGGGCTGGGCTGGGGGTCAGCTCCCAGCTAATACCATCTGCCTTCCCAGAAGCGCCCTGCTAAGATGGTGCAGTGGAGTAGGGGGCAGGGGGGCAGGCATTTCGGGAGAGCATGCAGGGGTTCTGAAGGACGGGGATTGTTTTGTAGCCAGTATGAAGATGTATGGGAAGGGAGCCCTTTCTAAGGAGAAATTGGTATAGATGAATGTCTACACGTGGAATTCAGAGGGCTGTGAAACTCACATGCATTTGGAACAGGAAATGTTCAGAAGTGCCAGCTCATGTTGTTTTTAGGCTGTTTTGGGACAGCCTGGGGACAGGAGAACCAAGCTCAGGAGCCGCACAGTGCGAAGGCTGTGGCAGGCTGGGCCAGTAGCCCTCTCTAGCTCTGTGCCCCTCGTAGCTCTTCTGCCTCTCTTGGCTCCTCTTTGCCTCTCGGCCAGTCTTCCTGGTCCCCCCGTCTTCTGCTTTCAGCTTCTTGTTTCTCCATGTTGCCTTCTACGCAAGAACCCGTGTGGGTTGCAAGTGACTGACACCAACTCATCAACAACTTGGGGACCCAGGGGGGCTTTATTGGCTTGTGGAATCAAATCCTGAATTTGAACGACCAGATCTTTGAAGGGAAGGGGTGCTGCTGGACTCCAGAAACGACCGGAACCAGGGCTCGAATCGGCTGGCAGAGTCACCACTTTGCTTCTCCCCATGTGATGGTTTCGTGGTGTCTCACCACACAGGAGCTTCTGGCACACGTGGGAAACATGGCTACCGACAGAGCCCTCACTGCTGTTCACAGTTCCTACCACCAGAGAGGGGCTGGCTTTTACTTTCTGGGTTCCAGGTTGAATTAAAGAGAACACTCACGTGACTAAAACTCGCAGCTCAGAATCATGACTGCCCTGGCTTGGCCGATGACTGCCTGTGCGACCTTGCAAAAGTGACTTTACCTCTTTGAACCTAGTTTTCTCATCTGAACAATGGGGATGAAGGCAGTGCCCAGACCAGAGAGGCAGCTTTTGTCTAGCAGTTGAGAGGAGGGGTTGTGGGGCCCGGCGGCCCTGCTGCAGCCTCAGGTTTGCTAAGTAGAAGCAGTGTGACCTTGGGTGTCCCGGCCTCCTCACCTCTAGAATAGGGGTAATAATAGCACCTGCCTGCAGGGGAGTGTTGCAAAGAGTAAATGAGATTGTGAATGCATCTCCCAAGCAATCAGCGCCAGCATTTATTCCCTGCTCTCTCCACAGCTTGTGATGTCATTTCTACAGGGTCTCTGCCTGGCTGCAGCATCGATAAAATAGACGGTGAGCTGCGGGCCATTCCCTCCTCAGCTGGTGGCCACTCTGCTCCTTCTGCTTAAGAATGCGAGTAGGAACCAAGAGGGATGTTCTTGTAGGAATGAACTTGAATCTGTTTTAATTTGTGTTGTTTTTTTTTTAAATAAGCATTCTCAAGCCTTGGTTCCCTGTTATTAATGGATTGCTTTTAAGAATAGATTCTATTCTGAGCACTGTATCAAGTGCTCTGCATCCCGTATTTAATGTGATTGTTCCATCAACACAGCACGGCAAGTGTTCGTAACCCTCTTTCGCAGATTAAGGAAATGTGCCCCCGAGAAGAACAATGATTCACTAGGGATCGCGCACCTGGTGAACGGAGGCGGAAGCGTGGGTATTTAAACCCCAGCTCGCCTGGCCCCAAAGCCCACACACTTGGCGCCTGTCTTCGAGGTATCTTCTGCTGGAGGCTGAGCCGGGGTTGGGCTTGCGGATCCTGGAGATCTCAGCCAAGCCTTCCCGTGTGTGTCTCTCTCTTCCCCCTGAGTCAGGCGGGCCTGTTTGCCTGTAAGCTTCTCCTCTGCCGGCTGGTGTTTCGGCTTGTTCACCGTTGTGCTCCTTTGGCGGGACGTGTTTCACCCAGTTGTGTGGTGGACGTTGTGCCTGAACATCACAGCCAGCACTCTGGAAAAATCCCCGCGACTCTGGAGATGTGGGGGGAGAGGGATGGAAAGGAGCGCATCAGTCCCGCTCCCCACCAGGCGGTGGCGCCAGTTTGCAGGCCGGGCCAGGCTCCCTGAGTGGCTGTGGCTGGGCAACTGACCATGCAGCCTCAGGCCTCCTCAGGACCTCCACCTGGAGAAGCACCAGTTACTGGCCGTTACCTGTAGAGCCTGTGGGAAGGAGAGGCCACAGCCAGGAGTGTGGCCATTCATGAGTCCCGCCCTGAGGTGACCTGAGGGCTCAGGGGTCCTGCTTTCCCAGGGACAGCAGGATGGCCATGTGGCCCCCGCCCTGCAGGACTCACAGAGCTGGGCCAGCCTGGGCTGGGCATCCGGGCTTCTCTGAGCCCGAGATGCCCTGAGCACTGCCTGCACCCGGAATGTGGTAGAAATAATAGCTGAGGCCTATCACAGCCTGGGGCTGGGGATGTGTGGGGGTGGGGAGAGGGCCTTGGACCTGGCCACCCAATCACATAGGGCCTCAAACTTCCACTTGGGACATCACCTCCAAATTAGGGTAGGTGTGTGGTGAGGGAGGTCCCCTGACAGGGTACCCAACCCAAGGCCAAAACAGCTCCAGTTGTTAAATGTGAACATTTAAGAAGGACCATCATTTTTGCAAGCCAGAAATGCAAGCCATTTTGCATTTCTTCATTTTTGTACATGCCGGGGCTCTCAGATGAAAGAAGAGGTCTGCCAACCCCCCACCCCCGTCCCCCATGCCCCATGCCCCATCCCCCATCCCCCATCCCCCATCCCCCATCCCCAGCCCCGTATCTCAGAGCCCAGTTCCACAAAAGGAAACCGGAGGCCTTGGGCCCTGGCCAGATTGGTCTGGGACGGCAGCTTCTCCCCTTGCCTGCAAACTGTCAGGGGCAAGCAGAGTGACTTCAAGCTTCTCTGTTGCTCTACTGCTTAAAAAATAAAATGTACAACCGTCCTCAGAGATGCGGGGCATCTGGAAGCCACCTAACTTAGGCTACTATTCATTCACTCACTCATTCATTCATTCACTGAGGATTGACCAGATTCCACCATGGGCCAGGGCCCCTAGCAGGCTGCCAAAGGCAGGGTCAAGAGACCCCGCAGACACAGCCCACTGCCTCAGTGAGATCTGAGGTTTAGTTCAGGGAAACAAAGAGGCAGTTGCTAAACTGTGAGAAGTGGACATGGAAGATCAAGGAGAACTTCCTGGAGGAAGAGGAGGCCCCTAAGCAAAGGCCTAAAGGTGAGGGGAGTTAGGAGCTCGAGAAGTGAGGACTGGAGTTGGACACTGGGCCTCAAAAACTCATTGTTCTTCAGGAGGAGGGCCTGGCTCTATCGCCTCCCTTCCTGGCCACTCCCACTGCAGGCACCCATGACCCGGTGAGGCAGGAAGTCTTTCTATCTGTCCACATGAACTACAGTGTCCTCCACAGAGGATTAAAAATCTGTTGAGAGCTATCAGCCTTCTCCACGGGAAAAATATATCTGTGTGAGTCTGCTCCCATTATGCCCACAACTGCAGGGCTTCGTGGGTGTGCAGAGGGGCCTGGGGTGAGAGTCCACGGGTTAGAGGCAGAAGAGGGGCGCCATGCACCCTTTTGGGAAGTGTCTCCCTTCCCGAGCCACAGCCCCCCAGCTGCTCCTGTCCTTCTGACTCTGAGAGGCCCTCCTGCTGACTTTGAACAAGGTGGGGAGGGCCTGGAAGGGTGGGTTCTGCCCTGACTTCTCTCCTTGCTCCCCCCTTGTGTGGCTCTGCTGGGGTGGGCCTACTCCTCTCCACGATGCACTTGTGTTGTTGCTGGGGACCGACAAGCCCCATCTTTGGGCCACAATAAGCACCCACAGTGAAACACCACTTGCAAAATGCAGTGACCCCCATGGGGCATGGCCCTGCCAGCTTTCTCGAGCGCCGTGGCGTGAGCTGTGCCTGGGTGGGTCAGCATCCCTGCCTTCTTCATTCAGAGACTCCGATGGCCTCTCTGTCAAGAGCAAGTGGCAGGACGGGTTCCCAGCACTCACATCTCCTGGGCTTTCTCTCTCTGTTGGGCTGTTTGGAGGCCTGGCAGTTCATCTTAGCAGAGTGCTGAGGATGACAGTGGGTCTTCTTAGTTGTTGTTTATTTTTATTTATTGTGAGAGACAGAGCATGAGTGAGGGAGGGGCAGAGAGAGAGGGAGGGAGAGAATCCCACGCAGACTTCACGACGTGGGGTTTGAGAAATGAACCGTGAGATCATGACCTGAGCTGCGATCGAGAATTGGATGGGTGCTTAACCGACTGAGCCACCCAGGTGCCTCAAAGTGGGTCTTAATAGTAGAGAGTCACAGTCGTCACTGCCAGGCCAGCGCCACATCCTCTCAGGGTCCGTGTCCCACCCCAGAGGATGGTGGGAGGCAGCACCTTGGAGTCTGGGGTGCCGGCCTCGCTGTGCTGTTACTAACTGCAGGGTTTGGGGAAAATCCTTCAGAGGACCATGTGAACCTACTTAGCTCTTGTATAACAAGGTGCTAACACACACCGTGACTTGGAGCTGGTATGAAGATAGGAGATGGGAAGCAATAACAGCAGTAAGGATAGCGAGTCTTTGTCAGTGTGTTCCATGCCAGCTTCTGTGGTCAGGGCTTCCCATATGTGAACCGGGTGCAGGATATGTGTGTGCTTTGTGAGCTGCCTATGTATGGCAGAGTACGCGGGCATGGGGGGTGATAACTGTCCTGGGCTCCTCCAACCCGGGTGAGCCACACAGCCATCCCAAGCCTCATGTGCGAATCTGGATGAGCCCGTGTCCCTTCTGGTCCTCTGTGCTTTGTCAGTGATTAGGTGGGGCCAGATGAGCCTAAGGGTCCATCCAGTGAAGCAGCCTGTGGAGATGCCGAGGGCAGAGGATACAGGAGAGCCAGGAGCTGGTTGGAGATGATGGGGGAAGACAGGAACCCGATGGACCAAGATCTGACTTCCTGAGGGGCCCAAATCTCACAGATCCTCCTTGTCAATGCTTCTTAGCCCCACGGAGAGTGTGGTCCTTAGTGGTGAAGGGGCTTTTGCAAATGAGCACACTCTCCTCCAGTTGGTGGTGGGGACACTGCCTTTGGGAGTCAGCCACAGGGAGCAGAGGCAGTGAAGGTAGACGGCAGCCCCAGACTCTGTGAAAGCTCTGGAAAATCTCTTGATCCAATTGGGAAAGCCTTTGTAAGCAGTTCGTCTGCCCAGACCTAGGTCTGGTGACCATTTCCTCAGTGTTGGCAATGGTGTTATTAATGTTCACAAAATGCCCATGTGATCTTCCCTATCCACAATTTGCATTTTACTTCTCTACAATATTTCCCATCTCCTGTCCATGCCCCTGACCCAAGATGAGTAGAAATAAGGGCCACCATTTAATAAGCACTCTCTACGTGCCAGGCACTGTTTTAAGTGCTGTATGTGTATTGTTGTATGTGATTCTCCCTGAAGAGCTCTGTAAGGCTGTGTGGTTAGTGTCATTTCTCTTTATAAATGAGGAATCTGCAACACAGAGAGTTTAAGTAGCTTCTGTGAGGTCACACTTAGGGAGTGGCAGAGCCCAGAGGCAGAAACCAGGGCTGTTGGATTCCACGGATCTTTGTTCTACAATGTAAGGAGAGATTTTTGTTTTTCGTTTCTTTATTGTTCCTCGTATTGATCTGATGCGGCCAGTGTTGTTCGCCAACTTCAGGTTGACGGTGATGTCCTCCCCAGGAGACTGGCAGCTCACATTCTGTTCCTTCTGCTCCTGCCCTTCCACCTAATGAAACTTGGGAATGTCGCCTGGAGAGCCAATGGCATGCGAACTGCTTGTGGCGTCCACCTTTTGCCCAGGGCCAGTGCCTTCTGATAACAGCAGGACTTAGCCCACCCTGCACCTGACATCAAATCAGACAGTGGGATGAAAGAAAGAGACTGAGGACAACAGGCCGAGATGGAAATGTTTCTTCCTGTTGGCATTTTTTTTCCCTCGGTGGTGGGGGAGGACCAGTGGGAGGAGAAGGAGTAATTCCTTGTAGCATCAGACCAGTTTAGTGGGCTCGTTTGCCTCTTCCCCAGACCCACAGTGATTGTCCTGTTCCTGGTCAGACAAGAGGGAGGTCCGAGGACACCCAGAGAGCAGGTGTTCCCAATGCCGTGGAGACATAACGTTTGGGGATTCCCTCCTGTCTTGCCTAGGACTCACCCTCCGTGTCTTTCAGGAAAGGAGTGGTAGCCTGGTCACAATGAAGAGTAAGTGACTGTCGATGCTTAATAGCTCACCACTCCCCAGAGGTGCTGAGGGGTGAGATGGGAACTGAGGGAATGTCATATGTCAGTGAGTGGCCTGGGGGAGGGGTACCCAGAGGCTGGCCGCTGCTGCTGCTGTTCTCAAAATGGATTTTTTAGCTTTTTAGTTTAACTTACAAATGTCTACCTTCAGGCTCATATCAGTGGACTCTCAGCAGACTCCCACCCAATTTCCTTGATCACTGGGATCCCTGTGCCCTGGAAATACCTCCTTGCTTCCTTCAGGAGTCTCTCCATTCACAAGCAGGATCCCCATCCAGATCCCCATTGTTGAGGGCTCAGTTCTGAGGGCCACCCACTTTGAGATCCCATGTCTGATGGGGATGGACGAGGGTGACTTGGGGAGACCGTGGCCACTGCCCTCTTTGATGTCAGCCCCAGAGTCTGGTTGCGGCCCTACTATGACACCTATAGTGGAGACAAGCCCGCTGGGTGCTCAGAACACCTGCCGGGCTGCCTGCACGGGTGGTGTGGTCCAGCAGAAAGCTCGCTGAGCTTAGAGTAGGGACCCCCGGGTGTGCGTCCCATCCCTGTCTGTCACTTTTCCACCCTGTGACCTTGAGCACATCATTTTACATTTGTGGCCATTTCCTCATCTCCTGTAACTCTGGACCACTGGGAGAGGATCAAATGATATAGATACAAGTAAAAGCACTTTTTATTGCTTTGAGAGGGAGGGGGAGGGACAGCGTAAGCAAGCAAGGGGAAGAGAGAGAGGGAGAGAGAAGTGGGGCTCACCTGGAGTGGGGCTCGAGCTCACCTGCTGCGGGACATGAACTCAAACTCACCACCATGACCTGAGCGAAAGTCAGATGCTTAACCGACTGAGCCACCCAGGCGCCCCGAGTAAAAGTACTTTTAAACGGAATAGAGATTGTGTCTGCTGGGCTGATGTCAGCGAACAGGTAAAAGAGGGCAAACCCCCACCTGGCTGAAGCAGTAAAGGATGTGTACTGGTTCCTGTAACCAGGCAGGCACTGGCACCCGGGTTTTCCTGTGCTTCTCTTAGCTCCACCCTCCTCCCGCATGGTTTTTTCTGAGGCTTGGCTCAGGTGGCTGCAGGATGCACATGTTCTCACTACAGCCACAGTAGAAGATTCTTGAGGAGGGAAATTTCCCCCGAGTCATTCGCCAAACCTGCTGCTGTATCTCACAGGTCTGAATGGGGCCAGGTAACCATGATGGTCTCTGAGGGGGCTCCAGTAAAGGACACTCGTGTCTCTGAGTTATAAAAAAATGTGATACATGAAACAAAAGAGGAAAATAGTACCTTTACCTTATTACTGTTGGAGACTGTTACTTAGGGCGAGAACACAGTGAGCCTTCTTCCAGAACCCCTCAGTTAGGACAGCCTGCTCATCCAGTTGGGGTCTCCCCGTGTGGGAAACCTGCCAGGTGAGTAAGCCTCCTGCTACGGAGAAGTGGAGGTGACTGTGTGCTCTCTGCACACACACTTCCTGAGGCTCTCTTCGATGGGAAGAAAAGCTGAGCTGGGCTGAACATGGCCAGTTTACTCTTCTCTGGTTTTCACTTAGAGGGATTGCTGCGCCTCTGTGAGTAAAGGGGTAGAGAGAGGTCAGAAACCACATTAATGGATGTTCTAAGGGAAGGAAACATTAGGAGAGGGGAAGACACATTCCCCTCCCCCTTGCCCCTCAAGTCTCCTTTCCAGAACCATCCGTGTGGCCAAGAGAATATCATGCACTAATTAGCTTAGCCCTGGTTTAACTGAACTAATCAGTATGGCCAGGGGTGTGGGGCTTGGAGTCACACGAAATGGTTTGAAAGAATATGAAACACAGGGGCGCCCGGGTGGCTCAGTCGGTTAAGCGTCCGACTTCAGCTCAGGTCATGATCTCACAGTCTGTGAGTTCAAGTCCCGCATCAGGCTCTGTGCTGACGGCTCAGAACCTGGAGCCTCCTCCGGATTCTGTGTCTCCCTCTCTCTCTGCCCTTCCCCCACTCATGCTCTGTCTCCCTCTCTCTCTCTCAAAAATAAATAAACATTAAAAAAAATTATGAAACACAGCCAGTGTGAAGCTATAGTCGAGGTGACGTCTCCTCTCCCCTCTATTCTGTGGGTACCGGACAATAGGAATCTGATACAAGAGGTATTGAGAAGATCATGTTCGGTTCAGTAATACATAAAATAGTAACTTAATAACTATGATTTGTTTAGTGTTTATTACAGCCAAGCACAATGACAAGCTGGTTTAATCTTGAAAATCAAATAAACGAGATTTCCACTTCTGGCCGTGATAGAATAATTATACCAGAGTAACCCTCCTTCTATAAATAACTACAAAACTAGAAAAAATATATGAAAATAAGAGTTTTCAGACATTGGACAATAGACAGTGGAGCCCTGTGATCACCCTGGCTTTCTGCCTGGAGGCACTTAGCAGAACCCAGCACAAGGAAGGTTTCCAAGGGAGCTCAGCAGTCTCACTGAGCTGGGCACACAGAGTCTTGAGTACAGGGAGGCTGAGGCATCTGGAACTTGTGGGGCAGAATATTGGAGAGGAGGAGGCTCCAGAAATCTCCTGAAGGATCCCCATGCAGTGGTGAAAATGTCCTGGAGTTAGATGGTGGGGATAGTTACACGATCTTGTGAATATATTAGAAACCAGTGCTTTAAAAGGGTGGCTTTTATGGTACGTGAATTGCATCTCAATAAAGAAAAAGTGGGGGTAGGGGTGCCTGGGTGGCTCAGTCGGTTGGGCATCCAACTCTTGGTTTTGGCTCAGGTGCCGAGCTCATGGTTTCACGGGTTTGAGGCCTGCATTGGGCTCTGCACTGGCAGCTCCGAACCTGCTTGGGATTCTCTCTTTCCCTCTATCTCTGCCCCTCCCCCACTTGCATGGTCTCTGTCTCTCTAAAAATAAATAAATAAACTTAAAAAGAAATTTTTAAAAAGTTGGCGGCAAAGAGGATCCCCTTAAGTTTTTGGCTGAATATTAAGCTGCACATATGTAGGGTGATATCCCAGAGGGCCAGACAAACAAATACTGGGGAATGAACAACAAGCAAGGACCTACCCAAGCACATACAATATTGGAAGACTTTTGAGTTCTGACTGACCAGAATAGAGAAGCCTTCATGAACACAGGGAGCTCAAGGGTTAAACCATCCCTAAAACAAAGGCCATCCTAGATGTACTTTGACAAAGCTTTGGGGGCGCCTGGGTGGCTCAGTCGGTTAAGCGTCTGACTTCAGCTCAGGTCACGATCTCACAGTCCGTGAGTTCGAGCCCCGCGTCGGGCTCTGGGCCGATGGCTCAGAGCCTGGAGCCTGCTTCGGATCTGTGTCTCCCTCTCTCTCTGCCCCTCCCCCGTTCATGCTCTGTCTCTCTCTGTCTCAAAAATAAACATTAAAAAAAAAATTGCTTTGACAGTGGCGAGCAGATCCACAAGTAACTGTCAGAACACAACAACATTTTTAAAGGAAGACAACAAATTCTAAACATACCAATCATATTGTCCAGCATCTAATAAATTTTTTTAATCAAAAAGAAAAAAACACGGTTGATAGAAACAGACCTAGGAATGGCCAAGATGATAGGTAGAAATAGCAGGTCAGAACTGCAAATAGCTTTTATTTGAAGAGTTACTGACTGAAAGTTCTGCAAATAGGATGAAAAATATATACAGATAGGAAAATTTCAACAAAATGACAAGCAGAATAGACACAAAACCATACCAGGCACATCAGAGAATGGCTGAAAACTAATGATAGAGAAAAAAAAAATCTTAAAAGCAGCCAGAGGAAAAGAAATTGCATATAGTGGAATGAAAATCAGGATGACTATGACTTCTCATGAGAAACAACTAAAGCCAGAGATAATGGAAAAACCTAACCAATCTTCTTTCTGTAGACAAGGGAATTGTGGCTCACAGAGATGAAGATATGTACCTAAGTCATACTGGAGAGTGGAATTTAAACTCTGGTCTTTTGACTCTGAAGTCTGATTTTTTTTTTCTTTTTCCCAGTTTGCCCCTTTTTAACTTATGAGAATTTCAGCAAAGTTTTTGTAAGAATTACCAGGTTGATTGTCAAAAATCAATATACTAAAGTGCTGAGAAGTAGGTAAAAATAACCTGAAGCTCCCCCACCCAGGATAAATCATTCATACACTGGTAAATATCTCCTAGTCATAACAATGCACAGGTACACATGCATGTGTATAATGTAGCGGTCATGGGTCACACTCTGTGTAACTAAGACCGCTAATCGCCTGCCATATATATATATTCTCATCTTCTCCCTTGGTAATAGGGCTCTGGGCAACATGCCCGGTTTTCCAGGCTCCCTGGCTAAGAGGAGTGGCCAGGTGATGTGGTGTGGTTGGGCTTCTGGGAAAGTTATTGTGGCCCCTTTCCAGGATTCCCAGATGATGGGAATGATGGCCGAAGCTCCAGTAGTCATATTGTGGCCTTGAGGGTAGATGCCACCTTCTAAGCATGGCAGAACAGAAGGACTGAAGGATCCATAGCCTCTGATGATTTCAAGGAACTGTCACACCAGCTTGGACTGTGTGTCCCTAGCTTCTTTTATGTAAGAGAATAAGCCATTAGTCTCTTTAAACCATTGGGCTTAGAGAACCATGTACCCCTGTGTAGATTTTTAAGTTGACATCTAAAATTTCTTTAAAGGTTTAAATAGTTGCAAAGAATGAACTCTGACTTATTGAAACTGTTAACATTCTAAAACTGTCATATCACTTTAAAATGTATTTAAAGAAATAAAAACTTCATGGTAATCTAATACCATCATTTAAAAAAATACATGAATAAATGTGATAGAGGTACACAATGGAATATTACACAGCCATAAAACAAGATGAGATTGTGCCATTTGTGACAGCATGGATGGATCTAGAGGGTATTATGCTATGTGAAATAAATCAGACCGAGAAAGATACCAAATGATTCCACTTATGAGTGGACAAAAACAAACAAACAAACAAACACATAAATAAACAAAGATCAGAATCAGACCCATAAATACAGAGAACAAATTGATGGTTGCCAGAAGGAAGGGGGATGAAGGTGGGGCCAAATGGGTGAAGGGGAGTCAGAGATACAGGCTTCCAGTTATGAAATAAATAAGTGACAGGAATAAAAGTCACAGCATAAGCAATATGGTCAATGACATTGTAATAGTGATGTAACAGGACAGGTGGTAGCTATACTTGTGGTAAGCATAATGTTTAACCTTGTTAAATTACTAACATAACTTTGCATGTCAACTATAATCAAATAAAAAATTCCATAAACAAATATTTAACAGTCAAATTTAGCGCATTCATTTTTTTTTCTTGAACTCTTATTTCCATTCTGTGTCTCTTACAGAATTTCATCCTAACATGTTTGTTTTTTTAATGTTTATTTATTTTGGAGACAGAGAGCATGAATGGGGGAGGGTCAGAGAGAGGGAGATATAGAATCTGAAGCAGGCTCCAGGCTCTGAGCTGTCAGCACAGAGCCCGACGAGGGGCTTGAACTCACGGACTGTGAGATCATGACCTGAACCGAAGTCAGACGCTTAACCGACTGAGCCACCCAGGCGCCCCCATCCTAACATGTTTTTTATGCACGTGTTTTTTTATGCTTGAAAGTCTTTTATAGATTACTTTGTCTTTTTTTAAAAATTTATTTATTTTGAGACAGAGAGCACTAGCAGGGGAGGAGCAGAGAGATAGAGAGAGAGGGTAAGAGAGAGGATCCCAAGCAGGCTCTGTGCTGGCAACTTAAACTTGGAGCTTGAACTCACAAACTGTAAGATCATGACCTGAACTGAAATTAAGAGTAGGGCACTTAACTGACTGAGCCACCCAGGCTTTTTTTTTTTCTTTTTTCTTTTAAAAAAATGTTTTTTAATGTTTATTTATTTTTGAGATAGAGATAGAGCGTGAGCAGTGGAGGGGCAGAGAGAGAGGGAGACACAGAATCCAAAACAGGCTCTAGGCTCTGAGCTGTCAGCACAGAGCCTGACGCGGGGCTCGAACCCATGAACTGTGAGATCATGACCTGAGCCAAAGTTGGATGCTTAACCGACTGAGCCACCCAGGCGCCCCCCCCCCCCTTTTTTTTCAATGTTTATTTTTGAGAGAGAGCACACATGTGAGTTGGGGGAGGAGCAGAAAGAGAGGAGACAGAATCCCAAGCAGGCTCTACACTGTTATCATGGAGCCAAATGCGGGGCTCAATCCCATGTACCATGAGATCATGATCTGAGCTGAAGTCAAGAGTCAGGTGCTTAACCGACTGGGCCACCCAGGTGCCCCAGATTACTTTATCTTGTGTCTCTGCAATAAGATCTCACACACACACTAAAATTGTGTAACCATGTATTTCTAGAGATTGAAAATTTGACCTGGATTGAGCTATGTTGCAATCTTAATGAATATACAACTAGACAAAACAATATAAATTAAATTTTTTATAAATAATAAACATATAACTAAAGAATTGTAAATCTATTTCTTAATAACATGAATTGAGCATTTAAAAATTAATTGGTTCATTTATCTATGGTTGAGTATCATTTATCTATGGGTGGGTATTATTATTAGCTAATTTCTCTTCCTACTGATGGTTTTTGTAGCGTTAGACACTAGGAAACCTTGTTCACATAAGTAAATAAAAATGGAGCAGGTTTTATTATCACACTGTCATATAATTCTTTGAACTTTTTATGAGTTATATGCTAAAAATCACAATGATATACTATCAAAAACCATTTTTAACATTCTATAAGCTAATAGTTTGACTAAGCCCTTCTTTAGTTTTGTTGAGAGCAAAGAATTAGAAACCATTGATTTGCAAAGGATAGAGTAATTCACATTCTTAATTTCTGGGAAGTATATTATGAAGGCTTTGTACCAAGTCCTATGGAATGACTATTAATTGAGAGGTAATCCATTAACTCTCATTCCTTTCCAGAGCAACATTTGTGTAAATTGACAGTCACAAAAAGAGTTGGGAAAAATCCAAATGTAAATTTCAATTTGCCCTTATCAACACAGTATTTTTGATGAAATGCTTTTGTTTTAGTGCAAGCTTTAAACATATTTTCATCCAAACTTTGGAAAATGTCCACTAAATATCTGAGATGGCAAAGCTAGTTCTTATTGCCAAATCAGTTAGCCAAGTTTAAGTTTATTTACTTTGAAATATGACACGCATGCAGAAAAGTCTACTAAGCAAAACTTTATGGGTCAATAAATCATAAAAAAGAAAATGCATGTAATTATCACTATTTGACAGCATCTTCCAAGGCTTGCCACGTTCCTTTTCCCACTGACATCTCCCTCTTTTTCCTCATAGAGGATAATGGGGCATCTAGCTGGCTCAGTCCGTAGAGCATGTGATTCTTGATCTCGGGGTTGTGAGCTCAAGCCCCATAATTAGGCATAGAGGTTACTTTAAAAATACTATCGGGGCACCTGGGTGGCTCAGTTGGTTGAGCATCTGGCTTCGGCTCAGGTCATGATCTCGCAGTCTGTGAGTTTGAGCACCACATCAGGCTCTGTGCTGACAGCTCAGAGCTTGGAGCCTGTTTCAGATTCTGTGTCTCCCTATCTCTCTCTCTGCTCCTCCCCCGCTCGTGCTCGCTCGCTCGCTCTCTCTCTCTCTCTCTGTCTCTCTCTCTCTCAAAAATAAATAAATAAATAAATGAATGAATGAATGAATGAATGATAAAAAATACTATCTCTGCCTTTCTCCTAGAGGATACCACTGTCCCGACTTTTATGGTAGCTATACTTTTCTTTATAATTTTGCCATATGTATACTCATTCCTAAACAGTGCAGTTTTGCCTAAGTTTGAATTTTTATAAATAGAATCTTACTGTGTGTGTTTTTTTGAAATGTGTATCTTAACACTGAGAAATTCACTCATACACTTGTATGTAGCAGTAATGTGCTTCAATTTCATTTCGTTATAGTTGACCACTGTGCGAAATTACCACAATACGTTTATCCATGTTGTTGTTAATAGACATTTGAGTAATTTCCAGTTTGGGACTATAAGAATCACGTTGCTATGGATATGTGTTTTGTTCCATGTAGAAGTAGAATCGCTGAATTCTAGTGTAAGCCGATCTTCAGTCACAGTACGTGGTGCCAAGCTGTTTTCCAAAGTGATCATACCAAAATTACACTACTCTCTATAGGAGAGCTCCCATTGCTTCCCAGCCTCACCCACCCTTGGATTCATCAGTTCAAACAGTGTGCATTGGTACATTTTTGTAACTCCCATATATTTGTTAGCCTTTGTACGTTTGTACTTCCTGGTACACTCTGGTGGACATATAGCACTATCTCACTGTGATTTTAATTTGAATTTCTCTGATAATAAATGGGGCTAGGTTCCTCCTGTGAATTGTTTGTTCAAGACTCTTGGCATTTTTCTCTTGAAACGTTTATTTCTTGCTGTTTTGGAGGAGTTCTTTTTATATTTTGCGTATGATCCCATCATCAGTTATATGTGTTGAAAAGATCTGCTCCCACTCTGTGGTTTGTCTTTTCAACCTTCCGGTGCTTGTTTTTGGATGAACACGAAGTTCTTAATTTAATGGGGTCTAAGTAGTATTCTTTTCCTTAATGGTTAGCCTTTTGTGCTTTGATTAGGAAGTTTTTTTTTCTATACTAGGGCCATGAAGATAGCTTCGCATATTCTAGAAGCTTTATTCTTTTCTTGTAGATTCAGGTTTACAATACACCTGGAATTAGTTGTTGTGTGAAGTGTGAAATGGTTTCATTTTCTCTCGCCATACAGATATCCAGTATTCCACTTTATTTATTAAGATACAGTCTCTTTTCCACTCTGTTGGAGCCACATTTGTTAAGTTGTGAGTGTGTGTGTCTATGTGTACGTGCACACAGGCTCGTGCATTGCAAGGTTTCTGGGCCTTCCATTCTTTGGGTCTATTTGTCCAACCTGGTGTCAGAACAACACTGTTTCAATTACTATGCTTTATTAACAAGTCTTGATATTAAGTCAAGCATGTAACCCCACCTTCTTTTTTTTTTTTTTTTAACGTTTATTTATTATTGAGACAGAGAGAGACAAACGGGAGAGGGTCAGAGAGAGAGGGAGACACAGAATCTGAAACAGGCTCCAGGCTCTGAGCGGTCAGCACAGAGCCCGACGCGGGGCTCGAACTCACATACCGCGAGATCATGACCTGAGCCGAAGTCGGACACTTAACCGACTGAGCCACCCAGGCGCCCCTTAACCCCACCTTCTTATTGAACACCTTGGCTATTGTGCTAGTCTGGATCCTCCAACGATCGGACACCAAGGTAGCACTAAAAATTAATAAATAAGGGTACCTGGGTGGCTCAGTCAGTTATGCACCTGGCTCAGGTCGTGATCTCATGGTTTGTGAAATTGAGCCCTGCGTGGGGCTCTGCACTGACAGGGTAGGGCTTGCTTAGGATTCTCTCTCTCTCTCTCTCTCTCTCTCTCTCTCTCTGCCTCTCCCCTGCTCATGCTCTCTCTCAAAATAAATAAATAAACATTAAAAAGTCAAATAAATTTCATTAAGGGGCACCTGGGTGGCTCAGGTGGTTGAGCATCTGACTCTTGATTTCAGCTCAGGTCATCATCTCAAGGTTCATTGTGTAGGGCTCTGCACTGACAGCATGGAGCCCGAATGGGATTCTCTCTCTCCCTATCTGCCCCTCCCCCACTCATGTTCTTCCCCCTCTCTCTCTCTCTCTCTCCCTCCCTCTCTCCTTCTCTCTCACTCAAAATAAATAAATAAACACTAAAAACCAAATTTCATTAAGGGAATGGTTATGTGAGAGGAAATAGGGAGGGAGCTTGCTAAGGCTGGGAGAGCTGTCAGACTGAACAGTACAAGTCTGCTTACAAGTAAAGGGGAGAAGAGAAAATTGGGTGGAATTGTTCTAGGCAACTGTGTAGTCAAAGAAAGGTTTGAAAAGATTATTGGAAATTCTGGAGCCAAAGCTGGTTGTCAGAAGAGTCTCTTGTCTGCCAAGAACAGGTCTGCTTTAGTATCTCTAAATGCATTCAGTCACTGGGGTCCTTGGTCAGTTTTCTCCTTATAGTTGGAGGTCGGCAATACACTCTCGTGGCTACCATAGTCTGCCCTGTGGTGGGAAGTTTTACTTCTCCACACAGATTTGGAAAGCAGCTCTTATAAGATTCCTTATTAGGATTTGATCAAGATTACATTAAATACACAGATCAATTTGGGAGGAATTGTTATCTTTATTTTTTTAACTTATTTTTATTTTATTTTATTTTTTACCGTTTATTTATTTTCAGAGGCAAAGAGAGACAGAGCATGAGCAGGGGAGGGGCAGAGAGTGAGGGAGACAACAGAATCCCAAGCAGGCTCCAGGCTCCGAGCTGTCAGCACAGAGCCCGATGCAGGACTCAAACTTAAAAACTGCGAGATCATGACCTGAAGTCAGACGCTTAATCGATTGAGCCACCCAGATGCCCCTAGAATTGTTATCTTTAAAATATAGGTCTCCTGGGGCACCTGAGTGCCTCAGTTAGTTAAATGTCTGACTCTTGATTTTGGCTCAGGTCATGATCTCATGGTTCATGGGACCGAGCCTCACTTGGGGCTTTGAGCTGACAGTGCAGAGCATGCTTGGGATTCTCTGTCTACTTCTGTCTCTACTCCTCTCCCACTTTCACACAGTCTCTCAAAATAAATAAACATTTTTAAAAAAATTAATAAAATATCGGTCTCACAATCCACGAAACTGGTATATCTTTATTTTATATCTTCTCTTATTTATCTTCTTAGTCTTTCATTGTTTTCTGAGGGGTCTTATAGTTAGATTAATTCCTAGGTATCAGCTTTTTTTTTTTTTTTTGCTATTGCTAGTATACATGAATGCAATTGATTCTTGTCTATTGACATTTTATTGAACAACCTAAACTTATTATTAATTCTGACATTTAAAAAAAATGTTTATCCAGAGAGAGAGAGAGAGAGAGAGCGAGCGAGCATGAGCAGGGGAGGGGCAGAGAGGGAGAGAATCCCCACATTGTCAGTGCAGAAGCTGATGTAGGACTTGAACCCATGAACCATGAGATCATGACCTGAATCAAAACCAAGAGCCAGATGTTTGGCTGAGCCACCCAGGTGCCCCATTAATTCTGACATTTTATTTGCACATTATTTTGGATATTTTCTTTCTTTTTATTTTATTTTATTTTCTTAGTTTATATCCAAATTAGTTAGCATATAGTGCAACAATAATTTCAGGAGTAGATTCCTTAGTGCCCCTTAACCATTTAGCCCATCCCCTCTCCCACAACCCCTTCAGTAACCCTCAGTTTGTTCTCCATATTTATGAGTCTCTTCTGTTTTGTCCCCCTCCCTCTTTTTATATGATTTTTGTTTCCCTTCCCTTATGTTCATCTGTTTTGTCTCTTAAAGTCCTCATATGAGTGAAGTCATATGATTTTTGTCTTTCTCTGACTAATTTCACTTAGCATAATACTCTCCAGTTCCATCCACGTAGTTGCAAATGGCAAGATTTCATTCTTTTTGATGGCCAAGTAATACTCCATTGTGTATGTGTGTGTGTGTGTGTGTGTGTGTGTGTGTGTGTATGTATGTATATACATCTTCTTTATCCATTCCACATCTTCTTTATCCATTCATCCATTGATGGACATTTGGACTCTTTCCATACTTTGGCTATTGTTGATAGTGCTTCCATAAACATTGGGGTGCATGTGCTCCTTCAAAACAGTATACCTGTATCACTTGGATAAATACTTAGTAGTGCAATTGCTGGGTCGTAGGGTAGTTCTATGTTTAATTTTTTGAGGAACCTCCATACTGTTTTCCAGAGTGGCTGTACCAGTTTGCATTCCCACCAGCAGTGCAAAAGAGATCCTCTTTCTCCACATCCTCGCCAACATCTGTTGTTGCCTGAGTTGTTAACGTTAGCCATTCTGACAGGTGTAAGGTGGTATCTCACGGTGGTTTTGATTTGTATTTCCCTGATGATGAGTGATGTTGAGCATTTTTTCATGTGTCGGTTGGCCATCTGGATGTCTTCTTTGGAGAAGTGTCTATTCATGTCTTTTGCCCATTTCTTCGCTGGATTAGTTGTTTTTTGGGTGTTGATTTCGATCAGTTCTTTATAGATTTTGGATACTATTTATCTGATATGTCATTTGCAAATATCTTTTCCCATTCCATCGGTTGCCTTTTAGTTTGCTGATTGTTTCCTTTGCTGTGCAGAAGCTTTTTATTTTGATGAGGTCCCAGTAGTTCATTTTTGCTTTTGTTTCCCTTGCCTCTGGAGATGTGTTGAATAAGAAGTTGCTATGGCCAAGGTCAAAGAAGTTTTGCCTGCTTTCTTCTCGAGGATTTTGATGGCTTCCTGTCTTACATTTAGGTCTTTCATCCATTTTGAGTTTATTTTTGTGTATGGTTTAAGAAAGTAGTCCAGGTTCATTTTTCTGCATGTCGCTCTCCAGTTTTCCCAGCACCACTTGCTGAAGAGACTGTCTTCATTCCATTGGATATTCTTTCCTGCTTTGTCAAAGATTAGTTGGCCATATGTTTGTGGGTCCATTTCTGGGTTCTCTATTCTGTTCCATTGATCTGAGTGTCTGTTTTTCTGCCGGTACCATACTGTCTTGATGATTACAACTTTGTAATACGTCTTGAAGTCTGGGATTGTGATGCCTCCAGTTTAGGTTTTCTTTTTCAAGACTACTTTGGCTATTCCAGGTCTTTTCTGGTTCCATACAAATTTTAGGATTGTTTGTTTTAGCTCTGTGAGGAATGCTGGTGTTATTTTGATAGGGATTACAGATTTTCACACTTCTAACCTCTGTTCATCTGTATTTTAACAAAGAGAAAACTGGGCTTCAGGCAGATAGTCTCTGGTTAATGTTTCATAAATTATTTTTCTCTTTGTGTGTTTTAAGTTATTTATTTATTTGTTTGTTTGTTTGTTTATTTTGAGAGAAAGAAGAGAGAGGGGGAAGGGGCAGAGAGAGAGAGAGAGAGAGAGAAAGTCCAAGCAGGCTCCGTGCTATTAGCACAAAGCCTGACATGGGGCTCAAATTCACAAACTATGAGATCATGACCTGAGCCAAAGTCAAACACTCAACTGACTGAGCCACCCAGGCTCCCCTCTTTGTGTGTATTTTTGTAGTTATCTTCTACTTATGGCAAGGTATGTGCCATAAGTAGTAGCTAACATGTTCCAAGCAGTTTTATGAATGCTTTTTGATTAGTAGCTCATTTTATCTTCATGAGAACTCTGTGAGAAGGGTTCTAGTACCCCATTTTTCAGATCTAGAAACAGGTTCAGAGAATTTTAGTAAACCAAGAGAGTCACAAGTTGGAAAGGGCCAAGCTTGGCTTCAATCCAGAGCCCATATTCTTAGGAGTTGTCTCTTTTAGGATGGTGATACTTTACATTTAAATTTTTTTTGTAATTATTTAAGGGGCTCCTAGGTGGCTCAGTTGGTTTAGAGGCTGGCTCTTGGTTTTGGCTCAGGTCATGGTCTCAGTTTGTGGGTTGGAGCCCCACATTGTTAATGCAGAACCTGCTTGTGATTCTCTCTCTTCCTCTCTCTCTGCACCACCCCCTGCTCATGCACACACACACACGCTCTCTCCCTCTCTCTCTCAAAATAAATGAATAAACTTAAAAAAATAAAATATATTTTATTTTAATATAAAATATTTAAAGTGAGCTGATTTATTTTTAATTTTTAAAAGTTTTTAAAAATGTTTTTTATTTATTCTTGAGAGGCAGGGGAGGGGGAGAGAGAGAGGGGGACAGAGGATCCAAAGCAGGATCTAAAGTGGGCTCTGTGCTGACAGTAGTGAGCTGGATGCAGGGCTTGAACTCATGAATTGAGATCATGACCTGAACTCAGGGTACCCAGGTGCCCTAAAGTGAGCTAATTTAAAGATAAATCTTAGGTAAAGAATTAAAAAGTATAAGTACTATGTGAGTGGGACAAAAATTGGGTCCTTGAAAGATCAATGTTTGAGAAGCATCAGCTTAGCCTAGGCTCCATGGTTCTGCCTGCAAGTGTTCAGCTCTGTTCTGGGCCATGGGGGGGTGGGGGGACGGGGGGGGGGCAGTGGAGAGCCAGCCACTGGAGGAGAGAGCAGGGCACCATCTGGTTTCTATTTAGAAGCTGTTGCAGGACAGCTTGCCCTGGGTACAGGCTGACTTATATCCTTGTATCCCTTTTGTATTTTTTACCGTGAAATTGTATTACTGATTCACACAATATGATGTGATATAACGATATAAACTAGGGCTTTTCCCAGCAAACCTAGCATGTGGTTAAGAGCCGTCATGAGTATGAATGTGTTAACACATGACAGTATTTAGAACAGGCCTCACACTGCATCAGTGTGCTTACAGGGGGGTTGGGGGTGGGGATGGGTAAAGAGAGGTGAGATAAGATTGTGCTGAGGGCTAGGGAGAGGGGGCTCTGAAGCAGTCCTGGAAGAAGCAAACCCTTAATGAGCTTCTATCTGAGGCAGCTCAACATCGATCTGCCTGATGTGTCTCAGGACTTGCTTCGTTTCAGGCAGTTGCACAGACCTGCCAGAGCCAGCCGGGGAATACCAAACGTTCCGCCTGGGTGCCTGGAGAAGCAGTGTCTGATCTGGGCCTGCCAGGCATCACTAGTGGCAGGATTCTATTGCTATGGGGGTAGAACATTAATGGGTTCCCGTGTCAACATTCATCAAAACCCTGCCCTATGTTGAGGGCTGCAAAAAGCTGGCTGATGAATCAGGAAGTGTATGTTGCAGAGATGGGCACCATCAGGGAGAAGTGGGCTTTTAAAGCTGGACATGGGTTCTTCTATACCTCTGAGTCAGTGAGCTCAAGACCAAGAGAACAGGATTAGCCAGGAATCCAGGCTAACCCGTGAGACCAGGTGCTAGGAGCTGGGACACGTTTCCAGTCCTCTGCTAGGCCCTTACCTTCTGAAGAGCTCTACAGTCTATAGGGCACCCACAGGGCCTTGTATAGAATGGTTGTGGGCATGCCACTTATTCCTTGTCTAACCCTGCACAAATCATTTGTCTCTCTGAGCCTCAGCTTCCTCATCTGTAAAATGCAGGCTGCAAAAGTACCTACCTTCCAAGGTTGTTGTGTGTATCAAGTTAGATAAGGGAGGGATGTGGGAATGGTGGTTGCACATAGCAAGTGGTCAATCAGTGATACAGCTATCTGTTATGGTGTCCTCTCTGCTGAGCTGGGGAGGGCGGGGTTCTAGAGTCTAAGTGACAGATGTGGCTAGGCTGCAGGGGAGTGAAGGGACTACCCCAGAATGCACAGCTGCTCGATCACAGAGCCCCATTTCAAGCCTCAGGGCCCTCTACCTTAGGTGATATGTCCTGGGCACAGCATGACATCCAGTGTAGGGGCCCTCTGAACTGGCCACAAAGTGGAACAATGAAGTTCAAGACCTAGACTTCAGTCTTGGAGCCCTGTATGCTCAGATGGACCAAGATTTGGCTTATTTGATTTATGCCACCACTATGGACAAAAATGCGGGCAAAGTCTTCAGCTGGGGGTCGACAGAGGATTAGTAAACTGAGTAAAGAGGAACTGTATTTACACCTTTGTGGCTAAAGCTGATCAGAAGTGGGATATTTCACTTGGTGTGTGCTGTGTCTTTTGTAGCAAGAGACCTACACGGACAGTTCAGCGTGAGGCTCTAGAATTATACTGCTTGGGTTCAAGTCCTGGCACCACCACTCAGGAGCTGAGTTGGTGGCTTTCTGGCAAGTCTCAGCTTCCTCATGTTTAAGACTCTGATAATAAGGGTGTCTATTTCACAAGGTATCTATCAGTTAAGGTGAGGTTTAATTGAGACTGTTCTATATATGGCACTTAGCACAGGGCCTGGCAAAGAGGAGGTTCTCCCTAATGATAGCTATTACCATAATTAAGACACAGAATGTCACTTAAACTTACAAAGCATTATCTTTGCAGCCAAATATCAACAGATTTTTCTCTCCAGTTGCAGACGTGAATGATAGCTCAGGCTGGAGCCCTGGTGTCTAAGCAACTGGATGCCTATTACCTTTGCGAGCCTGGCCTCTGCATCATCTGTTACCACCTACCCCACCCCCAACCTGCCGCAAGCACAGTGCTTAGCAGAGAGGTTCTCCATAATGGTCTGCCCACCAGAAGTGAATACGCCACCCATCAGCTGGGGGAACTCGTTCCTGAGGGACGGCACAATGGCAATGCCTGGGTGTGGGGCCAGGGAAAATGAAGCCAGGAAGACCCCCTGTTGGACAGACTCAGCAATGCCCGTTCTGATTACAGGTGGTTCTTTCAGGGAACTTCCCAGACATGTAATAATTGATAGGATGCTGGTAATGATGCAGCTGATCGTTTGGCCCCTCACCCACTCCGTTTGCATTTGCATCTCAAAACCAGGAATAAGAAATATCTGCCCTTCTAGGATTTTATAACTATGTGATGCTCTGCAAATGGACTCTCTCACACAGGTACATGCTCCTGCACGTGGTTTACCAGTGATGGTTTTGCCCGTCTTCCCACCCTGACGGGCTGATGGAAAGATGGAAGGGCCCAGAAGTCCCTTTTTTCTGCATTAATTTGATCCTGTAAACCTCCCCTCTTGACTGCAGCCTCCAGAGAGAAGGGCCAGTGTGCTGCCTGCTGGGCAGCAGGAGATGGACCATTAACTATGGTGGTGATGGTCCTAGTGATTCATCACCCCGGTTGGCTCAGGAAGAGCCGTTTTTCAGGTGGGAGATTCACAAGCAAAAGGTAATTCCTCTCTAAGGGCAGACACTTCAGGGCCAAATGCAGCTCAGGTGTTTGCTCTGGGAGGGGAGAGAGGGTGCTGGCGACGCCATCCCCCCTCCTGTGGAGTCTGGACGGCTCTGCACCAACTCTGATGCGCAGGGCTCTGCCCTCCTCCTCCGGGCTTCTGAGCTGGCCCCTGGGGCCACCTGCATTGCCAACACCGTCGTTTAAAATGCGTGATGAACAGCAGCCACGGCAGTAATGACAATGACAATGATGAGGGGTTCGGGTGGATTGTGGCATTTTGTTCTCGTGGCATCCAGCCAGGCATGTATTATTATTATTCTGATTTTACAGGTTGGGAAACTGAGGCACAGAGCGGCTAAGATGTGCCATGCCACAGCTTCTTGTGCCTGGTAAACTGGAATGCCAATCCTGGCAGTCTCACTCAGAGTTTAAACACCTTATTTGCTGCCCATCACTTGGCTGGAAGGGAGGGAGGAAGGAGGGAAGGGGGAAGGGAGAATGGGTGTCTTCCAGGTTGTGAGGATGAAATGAGGGACTGTGTGTGAAGGCGTACCATACAATTTAAAGTGTCAACATGGACTTGAGTTTGTCACTGTTGGACGAGAAGTTGTCCCCAGAAGAAAGAAGCTTATGCTCTGAGGGTTAGGACTTCAGGTGCCTCTGGCTTCTGGCTGAGACTCCTAGGGCTTTCCCTCCACCCTTGGTGCTCCCCCCACCCCCACTCTGAGCCCTCAATGCTCTCCCTACCCAAGCCCCTGAACCCTCAATGCTCCCCCCCCCACCCTTGACTCTGAGCTGTCAGTGCTCCCCCCACCCTCAACTCTGAGGTTGTTCTCTTCCTTTGAGATGCCAGGATACAAAATGCACACCTCAGAGACTTACAGCTCTCTGCCCTTGACCAGCTCATTGCTGCCTATGAATGACCTTGGGTGAGGCTGACCTTGTCTGTAATAAGGTGGTCCTGCCCTGGCTGGCCCAGGGGCTGTGAGGGCCCGTGACAGCCCATGTGCCCCAGCACCCAATTCAGTTGCCTGATTTCAAGTGCTGCACAGCCACGGTGACGGGTGGGGACCGTGCTGGATGACACAGATACAGAACATTTCCTTCCCCTTGGAATGTTCTATTAGACAGCATTGCTTGAGAGTTTGGTGTTTGTTTACAGTTCTTTTCTTTTGAGGGAAAACTTGCATACAATGAATCTTAACACCCTAGAAAGTTCCTTCATGCCTCATCTCCGTCAGTCTCCACCCCCCAACCTCAGAGGTAACTGCTATTTTGATTGTTTTTGAAAACTGTGAATTAGTCTTGCCTGTTCATAAAAGACTTTGGTTGTCCCCTGAAAGCTTGCCCCATTTTTCTGTCCTCTCAGGAGAATGAGAGAGTCTTGAGACTGACGATTGCTATCTTCCCTCCTCCTGGCTTCCTTGGCTTCTCCTACATCTGATAGACAATGCGGACTAGAGCCGGTCTTTGGGAACTTGCAGATGGCCTGCCTTCAGCTTCAGGGACCCTGCACCATTCCACCTGCCTCTGTTTATAGTTGACCGTGGGGACTGGGTTGTGTCCCTTTCTAGGCACACCTGACTGTCCTTCCCATTGGGGGCTCCTGCCACCATCGGCAGGACTGCTGGGCGGATGGGAGCGGGCAAGGAAGCAGAGGCTGTCACCTTCTAAGGACTGGCAGACAGGAGGTTGGCCTAGAGGACATTGGTCCAAGTGACACCACCTAGCCTGGCTGGCCGCTAATGGCCCTGATCCCGTAGTGGGGGATTACAAGAGATTTGAGTCAACTTAGAGCTGGAAAGTGGGAAATTACTTTTGGCTTAGAATTCTGGGTAAGGAAACACATTTTACCTTTTCGCTTCAGCTCGGTTGAAGAAAGTCTCAAGTAGGAAAAGCCAAATCCATCTCTTTGCATTGATGTTGTCACCAAGGCTTGGAAAATTCCCAGGTGTTCACAGCCAGCCCCTGGGCCAGCCTCTCCCGGTGACTACCATCTGGCTAGGGAAGGCATCTGTGTGCTGAGAGCCAGCTAGAAGGACAGGAACTGTGATTCCAGGGACTCCTGCGCTGGTGCAGAATGACCTTAATTAACTTTTCCTGGGTGAGGGAAGGACCCCCACTGGAGCAGAGGCCGGGGGAGGGATAAATGTCACAGCACAGAGCTGGAGACTTCCTGTGCCATCGGAGGGGATGCGGGCTGGCTCTAGCACCCAGCAGGAGGGGCCTCTCTGCAAAGCCCAGAAACATCACCTCCTGCTGTCTGTTGGTCTGCTCACTTCTCACTTCTGTGTGCTGATTGGCAGCTGTGCCAGGATGAAAGAAAGGGGACTTGCGACCTGGATCACCGGAGGGGAAGGGAGGGCAGCTGAGGACACTGGGGCAGGGAAGGAAATCTGGAAGGTTGTGTCCGGGAGCTGCCTGAGGAGGCGCTGGAGGCAGCACATCCCTGAAGCCCACGGGAAGGAAGCAGGCGTAGGATGGTGAGGCGCCGGGGGATTCGCCTGGCCACAGGACCACGGTATCCCTGAAGACACACGGTGGCCAGGCCACAGAATGATGGGCCAGGAGTCATGTGAAAGGGAGACCTTTTTTGCTTCCTGGGCAGGGCCCCCAAAACGACTGTGTGTCTGTGTGCAAGTACGTGTGTGGCATGAGAACCTCGGAGGCTGATCATGGGCTTTAAGGTACCTCTGCATCAGGGGTGTCCACAGAAAAATCAGGAAGTCCTAGAAGTCTGTGTTTAGTGGGGTCCCAGCCTCTCCTTCCTTCCCTCTCTATGGCTCCAGAATTCACAGCACTGCCTGTAAGGTCTGTCCATCCAGGGGGTCACCTGGCCTGCTCGGCGCTTTCCCTTCCCTCCATCCAAGCACAGACTCATAGGGAGAGAAGGCTCTTTCCCTCCAGCTGGGACCTCAGGGTTATCAAGCAACTGTCACCAAACTTGAGACTGAAACCTGTATTGGGCACCAGTCACCCACAGACCTCAGCCCTAGGTCTGCCAGGCAGGATGGTCAAATCCTATCCATTCAATGAGGAGCAGCAATGGGGCTAGAGGAGGGCATTGTTATGTTGGGAATTATTAAATAAATGCTTTCTCATTAAAAAAAATTTTTTAATGTTTATTTTTGAGAGAGAGAGAGAGAGAGAGAGAGAGAGTGAGTGAGTGAGTGTGCAGGTGAGGAGCAGAGGGAGAGGGACACAGAATCCAAAGCAGGCTCCAGGCTCTGAGTTGTCAGCACAGAGCCTGGTGTGGGTCTTGAACCCACAAACCGTGAGATCACGACCTGAGCTGAAGTTGGACACTTAGCCACCCAGGTGCCCCAACACTTTCTTATTTTGAATATGGAATTGTCTGATAGAGACTCAATAGAAATGTAGTGAGCTCTCCATCACTGGCGATATTCAAACTGAGACTGGAGAAGCACTTCCCAGGGATCGTGTATGTGTGTGTGTGTTCTTCAATGAGGAATGGCAATTTACATGATTGTAACTTTGCACTAGATGAATACTTCCCATTCATGTGCCATCTTACAGATTTTGGATATATCTGTGTCCTGTTTATTTATATACCATTTCTTTCTTTAAACAATTTACTCTTTGGGACATAAATGTATATTTAAAGAAAACTTGAAATCCATATCATAAAGGAAAGCCAGAACTGCATGTTATAAATAGAAAAGAATGCTTAAAAATTCACCACCGCCACCACCACAAACTAAAGCAGTGTCACCAAATCCTAGCTGGATGCTGTTGCCTGCCATGTTGTCTAGATCCAGTTGGAGACAGCAAGGTAGACGGGCTTCCGTTAAGGCTTTCTCCTTGAGATTATCAGAACGGTTGGGAATGAATTGGAAAGTGAATAGCCACCTCCCTGGGTAATTCCATTTCATGCCCGCTCCCTCGACCTCACTCCCAATCACCCAATCACCCAGACCAAGTGCCCCTTGGCCATTTCCTAACCCCAGGCAGGCTCACGTGGCCTAGGGAAGATACCCCTACCCTTGTTCCACCGTGTGTGAAACAAGGTGTTTGATTGGAGAACAATTGCTAGGATCCTTTGCAGCTCTAGTATTCCTTGAAGCTTCACTTTTAAGGATTTTCCACTCCTGTATGATTTTTTAGAGGGCTTTCATGAGCCATTGCCCTGGGAGGGATATGGGGTCAGGGCCACCTTGGCTCCTCTGTGGTTCCACCAGAACCACCTGCCAGCCCAGCAGGAAAAACTTGCTTTGCTGTTGGGCTCCTGCTCCAAACACTCCTCAGAGCCTCTCTGAGCCCTCACCTCCCATCCTCCCTGCTTCCACGTCTGCTTCGCTTGGGCTAAATGTCGGTTTGAAAAATAGGATTCCATTAAAAGATTATTGTCTGCCTCCTAACTCAGGCCTCTGAGATGCAGCCTGTCCTCACTTGATTTGGTTCAGGGGCACTTTCAAAAGAGGGGTGGCAGGGGGTGGGAGGGAGCCAATTTATCATGGAGAGTTAGACATCGAGAGAACAGGGTTTCATTTGGAACTTGGCTTATACTTGGAAAAGTGCTTCGAAATATTTTCACCAGCAGGCGGTCAGCAGGCAATGCCCTGTTAAGCACAACAACACCTGGCTTGAAGCAAGTTCACCACTTGAAAATTAGGCCAAAGGAAGGAAAGGTAAATTAGTAGGTAATTAGGCACTTTACACAGGATGGGTTTCCTTAAGGAACCCTTTAAACAGGCATTCCCTGGTGACTTAAAACATTTTTTTTTAATTTAAATTTTAGTTAACATACAGTGCAATATTGGTTTTAGGAGTAGAATTCAGTGATTCTCACTTAGGTATAACACCTAGTGCTCATCACAAGTGCCCTCCTTAAAACCCATCACCTATTTAGCCCATCCCCCCACCGACCTCCCTCCAACAACCCTCAGTTTGGGTGTGGTAAAGACTTCATAAGATGACCATGTTTCAACCAGATGCATTTTGGGGATGGAGTTCCTCCTGGAAACCACTAATCTGCTTTCTGTCTCCATGGATTTGCCTCTTCTGGGCATATCACAGAAATGGAATCCTATAATATGTGGCCTCTTGTATCTGGCTTCTTTCACTTAGCATGTTCTAAGGTCCATCCTTGTTGTAGTGTGTATGAGAATTTCATTACTTTTTTTGGCCGAAGAGGAATATTCCATTGTGTGGCTATACCAGGTTTTATTCATCCACCCATCTTTTGATTGGCATTTCGATTGTTTCCACTTTTGGACTATTATGGATAATGCTGTTATGAACATTTGTGTATGGATGTTTTCACTTGTCTTGGGTATACTCCTAGGGTGAAATTGTCAAGTCATATGGTAAGTCTAAGTTTAATTTTTTGTTTGTTTAAAGTTTTATTTATTTATTTTGAGAGAGAGAGAGAGAGAGAGAGAGAGAGAGAATATGAATCTCAAGCAGGCTCTATGATCCTTGCAGAGCCTGACATGGGGCTCAATCTCATGACCATGAGATCATGACCTGAGCCAAAATCAAAGAGTAGGACACTTAACTGACTGAGCCACCCAGGCGCCCCATTAAGTTTAACTTTTTGAGGATCTGTCACACTGTTTTCCACAGCAGCTGTGCCATTTTCCATTCCCACTAGCAGTATATGAGGGTTCCAGCTTCTCCATGTCTCTACCCACACTCATCACTGTCTTTGTTTTAGCTACCCTAGTGGGTGTGAAGTGGAATCTCCTTGTGATTTTGTTTTTTCCTTTATTAAAATTTTTTTAATGTTTAATGAGAGAGAGAGAGAGAGACCATGCAAGATGGGAAGGGGCAGAGAGAGAGGGAGACACAGAATCGGAAGCAGGCTCCAGGCTCTAAACTGTCAGCACAGAGCCCAGCGCAAGACTTGAACTCATGAACCGTGAGATCATGACCTGAGCTGAAGTCAGACACTTAACCAACTGAGCCATCCAGGTTCCCCTTTCCTTCTGATTTTGATTTGCATTTCCCAACTGCACATCTGGGACTTGAACCCAAGTCTCTTAATTCCCAAGTCACTGCTTGACCCACAATACCAAAGGACAAAGAGAAAGAGCAATGACTGGGGGAAGAAAACACCTTTTTCCACCATTCCTTCCTACTGTGTCTAAGGGAGATAGTTTTGTTCAAGCCCTCGGTATGAAGACTATATTGAACATAATATGAGGATGGGACAGTCTTAGATGATACATAAAGCTCAGAGCCAAATAGCCTTAAGAAGGTCAGGTCAGAGAGGACTCCATGGAAACATGGAACCAGTTTATTTAAGATGTAAGAGTAAAAGACAAAACAAAACCTGTAATGGTACCCAGTGGACAATAGACACTGGTACCACCAACAGAGTAAACAAGCACAGTGATTCTCAAGGGTGTGAGTCCTCCACTCCTTCCCTTCCTCCCGTCCTCCCCCAGAGGCTTCCTGAGCTGTAACGCTCCCATCTCCGCTTGGGCTGGGTCCCCTGGAGATGCTAGGGCCAAATCACTGCCTACAACCACTGCTCTTGTGGCTGGTATGTCACAGGGTAATGCATTTTATCACTTTACAAGTGAATTACCAGTCGACTTAAGTCTTTTCCAAAGGCTGATTACCATAGTTTTTAACCTTTGAATCCTCAGCGCCTGACATATACTAGGCTTTCCATAAATGTTTGTTGAAGTCATTCATCCATCCATTTAACAAATATTTATTCAGCATACTTTGTCCCAGGTACCGTTCTAGGCTTCGAGGATACGGCAGTGAATGAAACAATTAGGAATTCCTTGCCCTCATGAGGGTTACATTCTAGGGGATGAATAAATCAAGTGTACAGATTTGTGTTTGAGACAATGAATGTGAAGGGAATTTGTAGTTTATACATGCTACATACAGTAAAGGATTATATTCATGAAGCAATGGTAATATACTAGCAACACAACAGTTATGTGATGCATTGGCCATGTGCCAGTCACTGCTCTAAATTACATTTGAAGATTATGTAAAATATACATGAGGGTTATATACATAATAATATGAAGATTACATACATGAGTATTAAATGGAGTTTTAGATGTACACAGACACACACAGTGTACAAATCCATTAATCCTTACAACAACCCTACAAGGTAGAAGTGATTACTGTCATTTCCACTGTACAGATGAGAAAACCAAGGGACAGAGAGGTTAAGTAACTTGCCCAGGGTCACAGTGAGTAGGTGAGAAGGCCAGACCTTGAACCCAGGCACGTGACCACAGCACCTGTGTGCCTGACCACCATACTACGGCCCCTTGCACTGGGCAGGAAGCAGATGTGAATTTGGCATGAGCTGGCTTCCTGTGCTTTGAGGATTGGATGCCACCGTTTCTTTTCATTGGTGTGGGCCTGGGATGTTTGGGTTGGTAGCAAGCTAGCCAGGCCACCAGAATGGAGGCAAGTCCTTAGGACACACTCTACCACCTCAGCCTGTGTGGCCCATGACCTCATGCCCTGGAAGGTGACCCTCCCGGAGTTTGCTCCTTCTAGCCCTCTTGCCGCCCTTCTCCTAGGTGTCCGTGTGGGAACCTGTACTCATTCCCGGCAACTGCTGAGTGACCTCACGGCTGTGGCAAAGGGCTAAGAGTCGGGAAGTTTACTTCCTGTGCTTTGCCTGGTTAGTGTCCCCAGGCAGGGCAGAGAGCCTCCCGGAAACTGCAGGAGGGAGGAGGGCGGGGAGCTGGGGGACTAACAGGTTCGCTCACATTTTCTCTCTGATGGGGTGAGCTGTGAGCATCCGGTGGGGTGGTCTGCCAAAGACTCCTCTCAACACCTTTGGTTTTGTCATTTAAAGACAAATGACAAATGATGCTGGAAGTACCTCTGAGCACAGAGTCCGGGATGGAGGGACACACCAAGGTCCCTCCCCCTCCAAGAGCCTAGGCTGCAAGAGCTTTCTGCTAAGTGGCAAGCAGGTAGGGCCTGCCGAGTCCTGTTCACTGCTACACTCCATGGCCTGGGCCACTCGGCACACAGTAGGCGCTCAGGGAGTGTTGAATGAAAGGGCTGGAAAGGAAAATGAATCTACCGGGTTCAACCCTCTCATTTTATAGGCAGGAAACTGAGGCCCAGAAAGGGAAAGTGACTCAGCGAAGCCAATATTTATAGCCACCAGGCCACCAGCTGTGCGCTTCAGAAGAGGTGTTCTTTCCATGACACCAGGGGGCCCAGGTCTGCAGATGCCTCTCCTAGAGGGAGAGAGCCTGCGCAGGAGTCCCCGCCTCTCCTCTCCCCCACACTCCCTCTGATCTCCAGGAACATCTGCTCATTAGCAGCCTGAACTGGAAAGCCAGGAGGCAGGGAGGAGCCAGCTAACCTTTGCAGTTGGAAGTATCCTCCTGGGAGGAGGGGAAGGAAGGTGAGTGGGAAAAAGGGAATAACGACTGTAACAGTGTTGACCATAACTTACTGAAGACCTACTATGGGCCAGGTAGTATGAGCAGGACCTTTTTGTGTGTATTATTTTTAATTCTTTGACATTCCTAAAATATATTATTGCCCACAGTCAGATGGTCCTGGTGGCTACTTGCTTTTTTTTTTTTTTTTTTTACTGTTTGTTTATTTTTAAGAGGCAGAGAGACAGAGCACGAGCAGGGGAGGGGCAAAGAAAGGAGACACAGAATCTGAAGCAGGCTCTAGTCTCTGAGCTGTCAGCACAGAGCTGATATGGGACTCGGACTCACAAACTGCAAGATCATGACCTGAGCTGAAGTCAGATGCTTAACTGACTGAGCCACCCAGGCACCCTGGTCCTGGTGGCTACTTAAAGCAGAGCAAATGATGGAAACTTTCTAAACGGAATGGGAAAACAGTATGCGTGGGCCCAGGTTCTACAGACAAGTGCTCAGGGGTCTTGTGTTCAACCTAGCAGAGGGCAAAAGCTCCCGCTTCATGAGTTGTGGGCTGTCTGTGGTCTTGGGGCCTGCAGCCACAGGGTCTTGGGTTCCAATCCCAGCCCCACCACATGCAACTGAGTGAGGCCTTTCACATTGTAAAAGTAAGTGGAAAAGAATACCTACCTCCCAGCAGTGTAGAGAGGATAAAATATACATGATGAAAAGGATCTTGAGTCCGTGGTATGGCATACAGTAGGAGTTTTGTAATTGTTCTCTTTTCTCTCCCACCTGCAAACCAATGTCTACTTCCAAGAAAGATGATGGCCTTGTGTCCTTTTCTAGGGAATCAGCATTTTAACTGATGACTTTTAGAAACCACAGGGTCTGGAAGCTCAAAGAAGTACATTTCAAATTAAAAAAAAATTGTTTTTAATGTTTATTTGCTTTTGAGAGAGAGATAGGGAGAGAGAGAACGAGTAGGGAAGGGACAGAGAGAGAGAGAAAGCGAGAATCCCAAGCAGGCTTTGTGCCATCAGCACAGAGCTCGATGAGGGGCTCGAATTCATGAACTGTGAGATCATGACATGTGCCGAAAATCAAGAGTCGGACGCTTAACCAACTGAGCCACCCAGGTGCCCCAATTTCAGTTTTTTAAAATGTTTTATTTATTCTTAGAGAGAGAGAGAGAGAGAGAGAGAGAGAGAGAGTGGGGGAGGGACAGAGAGAGAGAGGGAAACACAGAATCTGAAGCAGACTCCAGTCTCTGAGCTGTCAGCACAGAGCCCGATGTGGGGCTTGAACTCATGAACCCTGAGATCATGACCTGAGCTGAAATCAGACACTTAACTGACTAAGCCACCCAGGCACCCCTCAAAGAAGTGCATCTCAAAGAATAATTGGGAACATCATAAAAACTACTGACTTGTGTACAGTTAAGAAGAATTGAAATGTTGTGACATTTTTCGGCTAATATATATGAAAGAAACTTAATAGAAGTTTCTCCACATTTGGTAACAATTCTGAAGAATTGCCAATAATAAGTTGTGAAGCTGAAAAGGTCTTTAAAACTGTCAATGATAAAAAAAAACACCCCAAATTTGGTTACAAAGGAAAAGTAACTGAGAGAGGCAGCAGGGGTGGAGAGGCTTCCCCCAGGTAGTCCCTGAAGGGCCTTAGAGCCCCGGTCCTGGGCTGCCTTTCTCTGCACAGGGAGAACAAGGTCTGGGGATCCCTGAGCAGCAGCTGGACAGGAGTCCCTCAGTGCTTGGAACATCCCCTGCATGTGCCCAGCGTGAAGGCTGGGGACAGAAGACATGGGTGTTGGGGGCTGCTATTTGGGAGCTGGAATTGAGGAAGGACACTGGTGACCTCAGGCACCAGGAAAAGGGAGTAGGGTCTGCTGCTTTAAGAGTTTTGCCGTGTCTCATCACCATGTCGAAGATGTGGGGAGGGTTACAACAATCACTGGCTTCCCTTGATGGGATGAGGAGAAGTCCCAGAATGCCTGAGATTTACATTTTTATTACCTCTGTGGAGTAGGGACTCAGAACAGATTAAGTTTGGTTTCAGAAAAGCACTAAAAAAAAAAAAAAAAATGTTTCTTGCTCCTGAGTTTTGGGGAAAAATTTAAATATGCTACAGATGTATATTACCAGCATATTTAAGTGTAATGTGATAATACTGGATCTATACCTTTTTACTTTTCCCCTATTGATAGAGCCAAAGCCCCCTTATCGGGTGCCATCACTTCTGGTTAAAGAGCAGATTAAGAGAATGATTATAAAAATTTTATATACGCACTTTAAACATTTTATTCTAATTTATAAACATGAATATATATTAATCTGGTATTTTAAAACTTAGGGAAAATTCTAAATGTAGAATTTAGAATTCTAAAATAATATGCAAAATTAATATTCAAAATAGGCAGACTAGTATAATGAACCCTCGTGTGCCCATAATCCAACTTCAAAAATTATTGAATCACGGCCAAGCTTGTTTGGTGTATATCTGTCCTCCCAATGTACTGTTACTTTGAAGCAGATCCTAGATGTAATTTTGCTTAATCCATGATATTTTAATCTGCATCTGCTATGGACTGAACTGTGTCCCTACAAAATTCTTATGTGGAAGACCTAGCCCCCAAAGTGATGGTTTTTAGAGATGGGGCCTTTGGAGAATATTCGGGTCAGATGAGGTGAGGGGGGTGGGGCCCTCATGATGGGATAAGCGCCCCTGTGGGAAGAGACACTGGAGAACTTGTTCACTGTCTCTCTCTACCCACATCCACTGAGGAAAGGCCACGTAAGGACACGGTGAAAAGGTGGCCGTCTGCAACCCAAGAAGGGAGCTTTCACCAGGCACCCACCTTGCTGGCACCTTGAGCTTAGACTTTCAGTCTCCTGAACTGTGAGGAATAAATTCCTGTTGTATAAGCCACCAGGTCTGTGGTATTTTGTTTTGGCAGCTTATACTGACACAGCATCTTTAAAAGACAAAGATTCTTGGGGCGCCTGGGTGGCTCAGTTGGTTAAGCGGCCGACTTCGGCTCAGGTCATGATCTCGCGGTCCGTGAGTTTGAGCCCCGCGTCGGGCTCTGTGCTAACAGCTCAGAGCCTGGAGCCTGTTTCAGATTCTGTGTCTCCCTCTCTCTGACCCTCCCTCATTCATGCTTTGTCTCTCTCTGTCTCAAAAATAAATAAACGTAAAAAAAATTAAAAAAAAATAAAATAAAATAAAAGACAAAGATTCTTTAAAACAAGCAAATTGAAAAATAACATTGCCGCACCTACAAACTGGACCATTGACTCCTTCAGAGTGAACTTCAGATATGGGGCTAGGGCTCTTCTCCTGAGAGCACGTTAGCTCCCTGGAGGCCCATGTTGCCTTTCAGTGAAAACCGCGTCCCTCATGCATGATCTACAGCTTGGAGCTTCAGTTTTTTATTGCGGGGTGAGAACTTAGAGATATGTCGGGACATATGGTAACAGAATCCTTCCAGGTAGTTCTTACTGTCTCCTGCCATCTTTGATAGTTGCCTCACTCACACCTATTCTGACATCATTTTGAGTTTTTTGTTTTTTTTTTAATAAACTCCCTTTCATTGAGCATGTCCAAAGCATTCACCTTAATTTTCATAGAAATGACTCTCATTTTCATCCTCATACTTACTTGGTATTCTGTAGTATTCAGTTATGAATTAACAGTAACAACTGGCATAGATTGGTTTGGGAACACACACAACCAGTTCCTGCTAAGGATCCTACTCAGCTTGTGGGAGAAGGGCCTTGGAACACTGGAGAGGGCCACGGTCATCCAATGGTGTGCTTACAGAGGACAAAGAGCGTCACATGAGTCGGTAAGTCAGTCAGGCAGAGACTGATTAACTGAGCTCCTTCTGGCTTTTTTGGAAATCGTTTTATTTTAGTGCACGTGGCTCTATATCGTTCTTTTTATATACTGCATCGTAACCACCGTAGGGTTGTGTCATATGCCTTAACTTACAGGCTTCTTGGTGGTAGATGTGGAAGTTGTTTCTAGTTCTTGTCTGCTCATTTTACTTTTTTGCTACTAATGAAATGCTTCAGTGAGCCTCCTTGCACGTATACTGGGATGTGCTTTAACCACTATATCTACAGGATGCATTTCTTAGTGTGGAACTCTTGTCAAACAAAAGATATATATGTCTATTTAAAATTTTTATCAATACCGCAAATTGTTCTCCAAAATTGTTTCACTGATTTATACCCCTACCAACAGTATGTAAAAGTGTGTATTACACACCCACTCACCAACCGTTACCAACCTTTTTCATCTTTACCGGTCTGATAAATAAAAGGCGCTATCTTGCTGTCGATTTATTTTATTTTATTTTATTTTATTTTATTTTATTTTATTTATTTTTTTTTGCTTTGTTTTACTTATTTATAGTAGGCTTTAGTATTTTTTTTCTTGTGTTTGATGGGTATTTGCACTTATTTTTCTATGAACTGTGAGCTCATATTTTTTGCTCTGCTTGTCTTTTTGAATAGCTTTGAGACTCTAACAGTACTTACCTTTTGCTTGTCTTTGTGTGATGTAAATTCACGGTGAAGGTTGGATGACTGTTCATCAAAGATGTGTGCTCTCTTCTGCTGTGGGCGTTGTCTCTGGGAAGAGGTTGACAGCGAGGGACTTCCCTTGGCAGCCGTTTCCAGCGGGGCAGGTGGAACCACGTGACTGAGTTCTAACCAATGGCTGAGAGCGTGGATGCCATCTGCCGGCAGCTGGTTAGAATTTCTCACTGATCCTTCACCATAATCCAAAGGTCAAAGTTGGCAAGGCTTTTGCCAGCCTAGTCTCTGGATGATGTAGAGGAGGAGTTTAATTGAAACCACTGGTTAATTGAACCATTATGCATTTTATGGCTTCTCTTTTTTAAAATAGTAGCCAGTCCCCTCTAACAAGTACACAAAATTCAGAGTAAGTAGCCTATTCTAACTTATGTATCAAATATGTGCAGTGTTTGTTTTTTGACCCTTTCTATGCTATTTATTTTAATAATACAGATCTATAATTTTTTTACATGGTTGTTTTTAAAAATGATGCTTACATTTTGTGTTATGCTTGGAGAGAGGCTTTCTACCTCAAGATTATTTTTTAAGTCATTTATGTATCTTTTTAGAACATTCAGAGTTTACATTTTTCATTAAATTTTTTTGCTTCATCTGTAAGTTATCTTAGTGTAAGATATAATGTGGGTTTCCATCTTAGGAACCTTCCCGCCCCTCCCACCCCTTAAATGGTTAGGAATTTGTTCGAATTTGTTCCCATTCCATTTATTGAATAATCTTTTTAAAAATTTTTTTTTAACGTTTATTTATTATTGAGAGACAGAGAGACACAGAGCATGAGCAGGGGAGGGGTAGAGAGAGGGGGAGACACAGAATCTGAAGCAGGCTCCAGGCTCTGAGCGGTCAGCACAGAGTCCAACTCGGGGCTCAAACTCACAAACTGTGAGATCATCACCTGAGCCGAAGTCGGTTGCCTAACCAACTGAGCCACCTAGGCGTCCCTATTGAATAATCTTTTAATCACTGATTTGAATCACACTTTTGTCATTTACCAAACTCCAATATGTGATTGGGTTTACATAAGTATTCTCTCCTGTTTCATGAATTTGTTTATTAATGCATTGTGCCAAAGTATTTTCATTGCTGCAGATTTATAATAAATAGTTTAACATACCTGGTAAGGAAGTCTATCTTCATTTTCCCCTATCATTTTCCTCTTGGCTAACCTTATATTTGCTTTTCCAGATAAACCTCAGAATAAGTTTGTCTAGTTGAAAGAAATTATATTTGATACTTTAACTGGAATTTCTCTGAATGAGGAAAACTGAAATTTTTACAAAACTAAAATTTTGTCTTAAAAAATATATGTCTTTTGGGACACCTGAATGTCTCAGTAAGCTAAGCATCCAACTCTTGATCTCAGCTCAAGTCTTGATCTTAGGGTGGTAAGTTCAAGTTTTGCATTAGGCTCTGCTCTGGGCATGAAGCCAACATTAAGAGAAAAAAAAAAGAATATATGTCTTTTGATTTATTCAAATAATATTAAAATTCCTCATTGGAGGGTTAAAGATTTTTTATACAGATCCTGCACGGTTGTTGTAAAATTCACTCTCAGGTGCTTTAGGGACCTTTTCTTTGAGCGTATTCTCTAACTGGCTTGTTGTTTGAATAAGAAGAAACCATCCAAATCAGTTCTGTATGTTTCTAAAGTTTTTCAATTGATTTGGATATATGATCATATTATCTTCAAATCATATTAAATCTGCCCCCTCCTTTTGAATATACTGTATTTCCGTCTTATTTTGTTTTTTCCTTGTCTAATGGCACTGGCTTGTACTTCCAGAACAATGTTTAGCAATGCTGTTGGTGGCAAATTCCTGCTCCTGAACACCCTTAGAGGATGGTCTGTTGCTGTCGATTGGCTAAAATCCAGCTCTCTCAGAGGAAGCAGGGGGAGTTTGCTAGGAGGTTTGGCAATGGCCCTTGCTAGAAAGGTCCTCCCTGACCTGCTCTATTCAGGACTAACCCTGGCTACCTCTGCCCACCCTAAGCCCCTAAGCTCCCTAAGCCCACCTGCTCTGTGCCCCTAGCATGGATTGCATGGCATAGGATACATAAACTGTCTTCTCAACTAGATGGAAGCTTTCCCAGGGCAGAAACAGGTTCTTTGGATCACTGCGGTTTCCCTGCAGCCTAGTGCCCTGCCTGTCACATAGGAAATACACAATATTGTATATTCCACTCCAAGAGTGGCCAATGAAATGACACAATCAGATAGACTTTTGCTGTGTCATATAAAAAATGCCCTTCCTAATGACTGCCCATCACATTTTTATAGCCTTTTCTGTTAACAAAGCCCTTTCAAATACATTATCTTGCTTTACTCTCTCATTAAAAACCCTGGGCATTTTCCCTTTATTTATTTATTAATTTATAATTTTTAAATTTTTATTTATTTATTTTTTAACGTTTATTCATTTCTGAGAGATGGAGAGAGACAGAGCATGAATGAGGGAAGGGCAGAGAGAGAGAGGGAGACATAGAATCCAAAGCAGACTCCAGGCTCTGAGCTGTCAGCACAGAGCCTAAGGTGGGGCTTGAAACCCATGAACTGAGAGATCATGACCTGAGCTGAAGTCGGACGCTTAACCAACTGAGCCACCCATGTGCCCCACGTTTTTCCTTAAAAAATTTTTTTTTAAATGCTTATTTATTTTTGAGAGAGAGAGACAGAGAGAGAGAGAGAGAGAGTGGGAGAGGGGCAGAGAGAGAGGGAGACACAGAATCCAAAGCAGGCTCTAGGCTCTGAGCTGTCAGCACAGAGCCATTTTTCCTCCTTTCACAGATATGGAAAAGAGGTTCAGAGAAGTTAAGTGACTGGCTCAAGAATTGCGCAGCTAATGAATGGCAGAGCAGGATTCCGTCCTAGCCTCCTGGTTCTTTCCACTGGGCTGTGCTGCCGCTCAGTTGACCATCCTTTGGAAAGCAGCTCTGAAGATTTTCCATCTTGATAATGAAAAGTGACTTTTTTAAAGCTGTTGGCTTAGGAGGAAGAAGGGAGTGAGTGAGGGAAGTAGTGGCCCCCCAGAAGTTGCTACTAATTTTACCCTTGTCAGCAAAGCGTAGGTTTATGTGGGTGTCTGGCAAGGTGCGTGGGGCTGAGGGTGGTGAGGGTGGTGGGGGGTGGTGGCCTGCATATTCCTCAGCTCATTGTCCCTTGGCCTTAGCTGCAGTGTCTCAGAGCCGCAGCGCTGGCCCTTTGGGGCTGAGTCCCGTCCTCTTACTTGGTGGTCCCATCGAGGGTAATGCAGACCTCTGGGCCTTGGCTACTGGGTACTCGGCAGCCCTTTCTGCACACACAATCCTGTCTGAGCCACTTTGGGATGGTCCACAGGGGAGAACGAGAGCACCCAGTCCTTACCCTTACAGGCCCATGCTTTGAAGGGAGAGAAATAATTTAGACCTCCCATGTGCCAGGCCGGATGCTGGCCAGGCTCCCATATACCACACTTCACTTAGTCCTCCCTACAACTCAAGAGTGAGCTGTAATGATGTCCTTAAACAGAGTCTCAGAGAGTGCCCCAGCTCACCAGTGTCACGGCTGCAATTCCAGCCCCGAGGGACTCCAACACCCATGCACATTCTGTGGCACCTCCCACAGGGTTGCGTGGTCTAATGCCAAGGGACAAGTCCCTGGTGACACAGCTGGGTCCCACCAGGGGGTGGAATCAAGGACCCTGCCTGGAGGGTGAGTCTCCTTTGGCTTGTGAACGGCCTCAGGGGAAGGCAGAAAAGAGGTGGTAGCGGGCTCTGAGAGGGAAGAGCCAACAGTTTGGTCTGGCATTAAGGAGAGACAAGAAGGATTAAACTCCAGCTCTGCATTAAAGGGTAACGTCTGAGTCAGCCATACTGAAGGCCATGTTCCCCTGAAGGGATGACCTTGGCGAAATGGTGAGGTCAGTAAGTTTCACTGACTTTTTCACCCCTTCCCCTGGCCTGGACTGCTTGCGACTCCATGAGGGGCCTTTCAATTGGCTACAGATCAACCCTCCACCACCTACCGTACCCCATCCTTCCCCCATCCCCCACGTCAAGATCCCCTCCTGTGCCTCTGTGGATATTTATACCACATAGAGGTTCCCAGAAACCTGAAAGCCTCCCAGGCTGTCTGTGGAGAAGCAGCTGCTACTGTTGGCTATTTGGGTGGCCTACAGGCTGGCAGGAGGGTGTCCTGGCACCCCTCACTGTCGGGGGACCACCCTTTGTCTGTTCCACACATGTGTCCGTGGGTTCAGGAAGTTGGAAGGCTCAGTGAACACCTTCCTGTCCCACGTCGATGCTGACTTGGTGAGAAGTACCACTGGTGGCTTGGCCTTGCCTGGCCCTCAGGTGGCATTGACTCCCCTCTACCCAAGCAAAGTGGAGCAGCAATCCCAGTGGCTGCCCATCCTTGGAGACTCGATTTCACTATCAGGATGGAAAATCTCCAGGGGCTATTATTTTCCAGAGGGCTGGCCACCTCCATTAGTGGCTCCTTAAAAGGCAATCCAATATCGTGGTGAATATCACTTTGAAACCAAATCTGGTGTCCTTGCCTTAATCCCCATAAGCTTCCTGCCCATCACTCAGAGCTGACCCAGCACTGGCCCCCCACGGCTAGATCCTAAAATGACTTGGCTTGAGAGGCAGGGGTGGAATAGAAGTGTCAGCTCATACTTACGGGGTGGATAATGAGGGGCAAAGTCTGAGGCCACTGCCCTTGGAAATTTGGACTCCCTTAAACAGTCAGTGACAAGTGATCCTCAAATATATACACCTTCAGCAAGCATGAAAAATCCTCAGTCCAAAATAATATTGACATGTAAGGGTCTTGCCGTATTGGAAGGTGGGGTTGTAAGTTATAACACATGATTGTGGGAGCCAGTTTCCTTTAAACTTTCCTGAGGCTAAGGGCATCCTTTCCTGTCTGTTTACCCCCAACACTTTGGCCGAAAGAACAAGAACATCAGATTAGCGCTATGAAGACCTATCAGGTTTCTAGTCGAGATTTTCACACACGCACACACACACTCACATATGCACACACATGCGCACGCACTCTTCTCTCTCACTTTCCCAGTTACTTCTTAAAGGAAATTAAGATCCTGTGAGGTTAAACTAACTTGGTGAAGTTTCTTGGAAAGAACAGGGTTTTAAAGAATCTGTAAACAGCTCCTGGATTGACCTTCAAAAATACTTTAACTCCTGTCATCACTGTTATTACTCTTTGCTTAAGAGCCTAAAACAGCATCCCCATCTCTCAGTCCACATCTTATCTAATATTCAAGATCATTCTCTGGGCCTTCACTGCTTTGTAATCCTCCCCACCCCTGCCTCCTGTTTAGTGCTTGCCCACACACCCAAACTCACACACACACACACACACACACACACACACACACACACACACATATACACACACACACAACCTTCCTCCTTGCTTCTCCCCCAAGCCTGTGTGCCTAGTCTGGCCCATCCCTCCAGGCTCAGTCTGGCTTCTACTTCTGCTTCTCAGAATGCTGGGAGCATTTAGGATATGATTCTAACCTCATTTTCCGCCTGCTGTCACTTTTTTAGCTTCTTGTGTTGCAGGCACTGAGACTTTCTCCTTAACAAGATTAAAAAACTCCAGGAGGACATGAATTCTTGTCTACTCCCTCTTCCCTGTGCCTATAGCAGGCGCAGCACACAGTAGGCCCTTCGGGAAAAATTGAATAATTGAATATTAAATAATTGAGAATTTTGGTTTCCTATCTCAAGGAATAATTCCTAGTTCCTTTAAAAAATAACAACAACAACAAAAAAATGAAGCAGAAGAAATGTAATAAGGAAGCATTTGGACATTTTTCACAAGATGTTTTGAGAGTGCCTGCTTTTGTGTACGTGTGCACGTGCGTGTGTGTGCATGCATGGGTGTGTGCATACATGGGTGTGTTTGCCCTCATAGGTATACATGTGGTAGTTTGGCTCCAAGGCAAAATTAGGCTCATTAAGAAGATGCTTGCTGACCACCTGCATGTGGGTGGGTCCCCATAGTTCTTAAATTGTCCTCATTTGCCTTTTTCTTTGCACATTGTAACAAGCCCTCGGTAATGACAGGGGCTAAGGCTGGAATGCCTAATGAGCTTTGGATTAAGAAATGACGAGATAGCATCTTGCTGATTGTAATTAACACAAGGCCTCTATTGTGTCGTATCGGCACTGCATCTTCTTGCTGACAAGTAATTCCCCCAAATAATCACTTGTCTTTCAACATCTCGATGTGTGGACTAATTGTAAAGAGCTCCTGCCTGGAAAGGCCACCCAGAGCAATTTGGGGACAATTACACAGGCGCTAGTGGCTGCTGGGCACAATTACCTGGACTGGAAGACATGGTGAGTGAGACCCAGTGAGGGGAATGAAGCTTTGGCCGAGTGCTCAGACAGCATCTGCCCATGGTCGCTGGCTGCACAATGAGCTTTCAACAGAGCTAACATGTTGACCTAGAATACGAGAATAAAGTGCTCATTGGGAATATCTGAAGGGACTTGGGTCATGTTTTGTCCCTTAAGTGATACTAGTCATGATTATCTGTAGAAAAAAAAAAACCAGAAAATATAGACAACAAAACCACTACCAACATCTTGGTGAGTTTAGTCATTATAATCACCAACACCACCATCATCACCATCATCCTCAGTATCTTCATCATCAAAGTGGCTACCAGGTAGGAACAGATACTTCATTCCACACACTTTGGTAGGCACTTTAAATAGATCATCTCTAGATCTTATAAAAATCTTGCAAGGTGGGTCACTGTAATTCTGTTTTATAGATGGGAAAACCGAGACACGTACCCGTCTCCACTCACACAAAGCAATAGTTGTTGGAGGTGGAATTTCAATCTGGGTCTGTGTGCCTAAAATCTGTGTATATGCTGTTTCTCTACTTGTCTTTCAGACAGGATGGTGACCCTTTCTCTCCTGACTGCCATAAATAGTTGCTATGAATGTTGAGTAAGATACTGGATATGAAAGCTTTGCAAACTGTAAAGTCCTGAATAGACTCAGGACTTACTAGGCAGTGCCTGGCATCTATTCAGACATCATACCCAGCTGCCAAGTAAGTAAGCAATATTCATTGAATGGCGTTTAATTAGGTTTCATTGAAAAGCTGAGACTGGGCAGGTCTGTGCAGTTTGGGTAAAGGGAAGGAGGGATTGGAGAAACTCTAGGTACATGGGTATGAACATCGTGAATTGAAGGGGAAGAGAATGATCCCATCAACTGGAGTGGGCATGGTGCTGGGCGGGGGATGTGCTCTCACTCCCATCGGCCACCTCAAACCGTACTTCTTCAAAATCAAAACGGCATGATTATTACCTAATGGTAGCCTTAGAACAAGCTCCTAGCCCCCTTCCAACAAGATTGTCAAGTTCTTATATGAAAATTCTAGAGCCACCGGTGGATGTTGGGGAACAGGAAAGGCAAGAGTTCGAAGATGTGGGGTTAGCTTGGGCAGGGGTCTGAGTACGAGGTGGGCCACAGCCAGACTAGTTACCAAGTTCTCTCTGCTTCTGTCTCTGCCTACCTCACCACCTCTCTCATCTCTTGTTCATTCTGACTTTGACTTTGGGAAATAATGTGGAATTCTAAAGCTTTGTCCCTACTGCATGTGTGTGTGTGTGTGTGTGTGTGTGTGTGTGTGTGTGTGTGTCCGTGCACGTGTATTGGAATTAGGGACTATTCTCCTATTAAAAGGCAGAAGTTAAGAGTCTCCAGCATCCTAAATGTCCACCCAGGACTCCAGCCAAGTGCCCTGCCAGGCTTGGACGCTGAACTCCCCTCCCATGTTGGAGGTCCTGATGGCAACCTGAGAAATTAATTGAAGTTCTGTTGGGCAACTCTCCGCGAGGGCAACTCTCCAGCACCCTGTGGCTTCTGCATTTGTCTTGGAAGATGACCAAGCCAGGAGTGGAGTTTGACCAAAAGTAGGTGGAATTGACTTAGAAGAGCTAACTCGGGCTGTCGCTACCATCCAAAAAAGAAAAGAGAAGGTGGCTGGGAGGGAAATCGGGCGGCGTCAATGAGGGGATGCTATTTTGCCAGCAACAACTTGCAGCCGCAGCCTGGGAGGGGGCAAGGCTGCCTACGTGCAGCCACACACAATCCTCCGCCTGGGGCCAAGGCAAGAACCGAGCCTGCACTTGACCTCCATATCCATGCACGGTGAAGGTGAATCCTTTCAGTCCCCTTATGCCCTGTCATGCAGAAGTAACCAGGCTGGGGGACTCTTCGTAATGGTCACGCTGACCAGGCATCTTTCGACTGACCGCATGAGCCTGTAGTCAGTGAACCGGGGAAAGTAGAGAGCCAATGATTGCTATTCTGTTCATGTTTGTGTGGTGGCATCCTTACAGGGGACACCAGTGACCATGAACTTTCTTTCCTGGAGTTGTGTTCTGTGGATCAAAGGCCACTTCTGCCTTCATTCTTGAAATTGCTGTTGGGCTTCATAGAGAAGCAGATAAAGGAGATTTTCTCATCGGAAAGGAAGGAACAACTGTGTAAGAAGTTAAGCTATAAAGTTGCTGCAGTGAACAGGTTACTTGAATAATTTGAGCTGGAAAATCACATCGGACTGAAAAAGATGTGCATATACATACGACCTAATTGGAGTTCAACGCCTGGGTCTGCCTGCCTAGGAACTGCTTTCTGTTGGTAGGTCTTGTTGCTGATGCCATCGCTCCCCCACGGGCTCTGGAGTCCACAGGCATCTCTAGGGGAAGAGAGCAAAGCTGTCCCATGTGTCCTTCCCACCCTACAGCATGCAGCTCTTCTACTGTGTCTTGTGCTGCCACTAGGTTGATCACTGGGAACTGAGAGAGATCCTCCGGTCAAAGTGGTGCTTGACTCCTGAAACATGGAGTTTGGAGTTGTCGTATCACAGCTAATTCTACACCTAAAGATGGAGAAGGTGGCTTTTAGAGGGCATTGGGAACCTCCCTAATACCCTCCTTAGATGGGCCAAACCTCAGAAATACTAATCAGATGGAGCCCTGTCATGTCATGGTGTCCCCTGGCCCAGGGCTAAGTCAGCTGATGGTCCAGTATTGGTGCCTCATGGATCTTCAGTCTGCAGTGAGACCTGAGGAACCACTCGTTTGGGCCTCTGATCCAGGGAGATCCTCATTTTTTGTCTTGTTTTCTCAGTCTCTGGGTCCATCCAATTTTACCTGCTCCTTAGCTGCGCTCCGTCTTCCTTGCATGGGATAGGACCGCTCCCTCCTAGCCTTCCTTGCTTCAGTTTGTCAGAAGGCTTGATGAGACTCCAGCTACCAAGTTCTATAAAAGATATCTGAAGAATGATGGGATATTCAGGTTGGAGAAGAGGAGATCAGAAAGAACCACGGTCCCTCTGTTTAATTCACTGGCCCGAGTGTATATATCTGGAAGAATAGTCAGATTTTGGATAGCCCAAGAGGTGGAATTCAGATCCATGAATGAAAGCTGGATGGGGACAGAGTCCAGGTCAGAATAAGGAAGTTAGTAGCTGCAGTAGTTAGGAGCTGAACCACCATTCAAGCAGCTGATACTGGAGGAAGCTTGTCCATTATCAACACAATCCCCATCATCATCTGCATCCTCATCACCATTTACTGAGTGCTCTGCCAAGCTCTTCACAGCCATGGTCTCAGTTGGTATCTCTGCCATTTACTGCCACTTCCTTTTCTCTTGGAGGCTCGTTCTCCCCACCTCTGAGCCCTCTGGCTTGTGGTCCTCGGCGGTTTAGAGCTTGGAATGAAGAATCTTGACAAGGCTGGAGGGTCTGGGAAAGCGTGGTCCCGGTAGGGAGGTGCCCACCGGACCACAGGGCTTAGAAAACAAAGCACTTCCCTGATGCGAGCATGAATTCGCCCCTCTGTATCTGACAAGTAGGCGTTATTCTTGGTGGGTAAGCAGAAACACAACCTTCCTTTGTGAGCCTGTTCCCCACACCATGAGCACCCCCCACCCCACCTTGCATGGAAAGCTTCATCTAGAAATGAATCATTCCCAAGTTAATGTGAAGTTTAAAGATTTTGCTTTCCTCTTCCAGGGCAATTTTTGATGCCAGGCTGATCTCTCTCCCAGTACAATGAAAATCTTTGTTCTCTTATCACTAAAGGAATGTTATGATTCTGAAAGCATGTAGGAGTATCTCAGGAGGCTTGGTTCGCCTCAAACCAGGCTACATGGACAGATAAAGATGGCTAGAAGGTGGATTGGGAGTTATTGTTTAATGGGGACAGAGCTTTGGTTTGTGCTGTTGATAAAATCCTGGTGCTGGATAGTAATGGTGGTTGCCTGATATTGTGAGTGTACTTAATGCCATTGAATTGTGCATTTAAAAATGGTTACAGTGGGAAACGAAACAAGAAATAGTGGTTAGGCGTGTTTGGAGACATGCGTGGGGAGAAGTGAGGGGGGGAGTAGCTAGCAAAGAAACAGTGAAAAGAATTGAAAGGGAATGCTTCCTCTTGTACGTTGCTGGAGGGGGTGCCCAGTGGCACAGTCCCAATGGGGAGCAATTGGCCGTGTTGACCAGAATCACAGATGCCCATGCTCTTTGAGTCCGTGATCTCACTATTCAAAGGGTGTGCCTGCTTTTGTACACAATGATGGTGGGCGAGTGTCTTTACTGTAGTGGTGTCAGGACCAATATAAGACCGTCATTGGAAACACCTAGAGGGGCTGGCTAGACAAAGTATGGCAGAGCCACACCATGGAATACAATGCAGCTGTGAGAGAGGGAGAAAAGAGGGAAGAGAGAGAGAGAGAGAATGAGCTTCCTAGATACTAATGTAGAAAGGTCTCCAGGGGGACCCATCCACAGTAAAGATTTATTGTAAGGTAAACACATCAAAGACCAGAGTAGTGCAAATAGAATGCTACCTTCATGTAAGAAAAGGGAAAATTCTGAATATATATGGACTCTGTGTGTAGAAGAATACTGGAGGATACACAAACTAAACAAAGTGGTTGCTGAAGGGGCCTCAGGTGTGAGGAAGGGAGGGAGTGGACAGACACAGGCTGTATTTTGTATATTGTTTTGATTTTTTAAGTTTATTCATTTTAGAGAGAGAACGGGAGCAAGCGGGGGAAGGGCAGAGAGAGGGCAGGGAGAGAGAATCCCAAGCAGGCTCCACACGGTCAGCACAGAGCCTGATGTGGGGCTCGAACTCATGAACCATGAGATCATGACTTGAGCTGAAATCAAGAGTCGGATGCCTAACTAGCAGAGCCACCCAGGTGCCCCTGTTGTTTTGATTTTTTAATTATATGAATAAATTACTTAGTCTAATTTTCTAGGAAGGAAGGGAGGGAGGGAGGAAGGAAGAAAGGCTAGGAAGGCCCTTTCCAAACTCCAAAACATTCTACAGATATAAGCGCTTAATAATGAGAAAGCAATTATGATCATAATACTCTAACAGCTACCATTTCTCAAGTGTTTACCAGACACTGCATGAAATACTTTGTATCTATGATCTTCTTTGATCCTGACCACACAATGGTTTTTATTTTTATAAATGGGAAAACTGGCAATTGGAGGAATTAGATTGTCCAAGGCCACACTTCGGGAAAGGCACAGGGCTGGGATTTGAACCCAGATCCGTCTGCTGTTACACGTGGCTCTTGACTGTGCCATACTCCCATAGGTGCCATTGCCCTGCGGTAGACTTTCTTACGGGGAGGGGGCTTCTTTATTTCCCAACCTGCCAGAGCAGCCCCTGGTACCGACATAGGCATTTTCCAGGGAAAGCTGGAAACCTTAGTAGGCTAGGTGCCGTTCTTGGAAAAACGGGACACCTTGACAGCGCCCGTCTGCCCCAGGCCATGTGGTCATTCTGTCTTCAGGAGGTATTTTTGGTCGCAGTTTTCCTACAGTATCCGGTTGAGTGCCGTGATGAGGCACAGCACGTCTCTGCGGTTGCTCCTGGCCTTCCTGAAATATCCATCCAAGACCATGTTGGCTCCACCGCCTTGGATGGAGCCCAGAAGAAGGTTTTTATGGAACATGTCTTTAAAACCGGTTAATGATTTACGAATAGCTTGGCAACGAAGGCAACGTATGCCCAACAAAACCTTTTCCTGTGTTCAGGCAACCTCAGGGCTGCATGGTTAAACCTGCAAGGAGTCCCAGAGGAGACCCAACAGTCAAACGAAAGTTTGATTGTAAAAATAATTAGATCACAGGATATTTAAAAATAAGGTCCAGAGGTGGAGCTCGAGCTCCATCCTGTTTGACTTCAGAGAAGGGCCCCCAAGTGGAAAGTAAGCTGAGAAGCAAAAGTACCAGTGTTTGGCAGATGGAAATTCTGGGTTTCATTTCTCAGGGCCCAGCTCTGCTGCTGGTGGGATTGCCTGGTGGAAGGAGGAGCTTTTCAATCACAACAATCCTGCCTCGGATAAACCTCATTGGCTATGATATGGCCACCATGCAAAGCTAGGAGACGTTTTCTCAGAAGATTCCACTGGGGAAGTGTGCGGCCTGCGGGTTTCCTGTGTGTTTCCATAGGTGAATCGCACACCACCCTTTTCCTGGCACCATGCATGATGACCTGTCCCTCCCACAACGCTTGATCCATTTTCTAAGTTAAAGGTGCTTGGTGCCCAGAGAGTGAGGCAACTGACGTGCAAGTGTTTCCCTAAAGGGGTGAGTGATGGGGTGTCCTGTGGAAAGGGGATCACCAGTTTGTTTCAGGATAAATGGCCTTATTCTATTCTATTCTATTCTATTCTATTCTATTCT